>NW_010228793.1:0-55440 GCF_000690775.1 Eurypyga helias
CGGGGGGCCCCATCCGCGCGCTAAGACTGCCACCTGCCGGCCGCCAGCGGCGCCCACGGGGTCGGGCGGCGGGATCGAAGCCCAGCCGCCGCCGCTTCCTCTGCGACGTCATATGCCACCCGTACGGAGCTAAAAATCGTGCTGTTTGACCTCGTGCTGGAGAGAAATTAAAAAAAAAGAGGGGAGAAGAAAGTTGCCGTTGTTGTTTTGAAAGGAATAAAGTCTCGTAACAGCACCCACAAACAGAGAGAACCATCTCTGCACAGCTGGCCAGGAGTTTCCGCTGGATGGTGTCAATCACAGAGACTGTAGCATAAACTTGCTGACTGTACTGCGAGAGCACAGCACCCTGCCTCACATCTAGCCCTAATAAGCTCTGACAGTTCACACTGGGCTTTGTAAATAGCTGGTTGCCGAAGAATCATTTCCAGTTATTGTCAAACATGGTTGGAGACCGTGTTTACTTTTTAAAGACAACTATTGATCTGCCGTTGCACAGTGGCCATCCATTTCTTTCATTTATCCCCTATGCCCCCAAGAACAGCATCACAAGTTCCCAGTTTAATGGAATTAGATTGTTTGGGCAATCGGCAGTTGCACATGAGTTACTTTAACTCGTTTCCTGCCACCTTGCCCTTCCCTCACCATGACTTACTGACACGGCTGCAAAAACTGCTCAATCCTAGCACTCTTTCTAAAGTCAGTGGTGTGTTCTCAGGCACCAGAAGTTCAGAGGTAAATGTACCTTAGCTTCCAATCTCAGATCAATAAATGCATGAATCAAACCATGAGGTGTAACAAAAAAAAAACCCAGAACATCTTTCACCATGCCACTGCCGTGGTCATGTTCAAGGCTTTTGCACACAGTTGAAGAACAATAACTTAAACAGGGCATTTAAATTAGCACTGAAGAAATACCCATGACTTCTGAATAGAATTTGGTTTAAAACATTACCTGCCCTTGTTTTTTATGAGCATTTGTGTGAGGAAATTTTCCTTCATGCAAGTGTTTACAGGAAACAAATTTGGGGCCGTATTTGGCTGATCACAAAACAAAACTATAGTCCACAGTGAATTAAGTTCTCTTTGTAGGGAACAGGAAGCCTTAGCATTCTGTCTTCCTTTTGGGATGGATACCACAATAATATTATGTTTCTGGTCAAAAAAAAAGACACATCAAATTATTCTGACAGGTCCAGTAGAACTTCAAGGCTCACAGAATATATAACTCATTAAATTTAAGCTGTCAGATTTAAAAAATAATACCAATACCATATAATTTAAATGACTAATCATGCAGCGTAAGTATCAGCATTTAATAAAATGACAAGAGGGAAGAATCGGACAGTGATTCACAGGCTAAAACTTGTCCTTTCTAGATTTTAAGTAGCACCAAAAAAAGAATAGAAAAAGGAAGAAAATTGCAGAGAAAACATTTTTCAACCAGCCTTATCCATGATTTCTGCGGCTGTTCCTATGACAGAGACCATTGCTAGTGGCTCTTCAACAAATTGTATTGACACCTCCATTGGTAAAACACTCACTGACCAGTCTATCATCCTAGTCACAGGGACACTGGAACTACTCATGCACAAAGAGAGATTGCCCTGTCCTTATCAACTCCAGATTTCTTCACACAGTTCCCTGAACACAACACCTCGAGAATTAGCATCTGAGGATATTAAGCTAGAGGAATATCAGCTCCAATCCAGTCTGTAAACCCCCAGGTTGTTGTATTAGACTAGTGGTCCACCTCACCTAGTTTTATCCTGTTTCTGAGTGAGATTAGCGCAGCAGCCGATATAAAAAAAAGTCAGTAATTTCTTACTTATCCTACCTGCTGAGTGGTGATGTATTTATCCAGGGTGCCACTCTGCATCCTCACAAGCTTTGGAACTCCTGTACCATCATGTCAAAGTAGCAGCCTTGGTCACAGCAGCTCCTATGACTGGCCACATAGCTATTAGGGTAGCATTTACTGCCCCCACAGCCATTGCACATCCTCTAGAGCCAAGCACGCAGGCCAGATGAAATGTCTCCTTACTGTGATCGCGTGAATTTATGTCAAAGTCACTAAAAAAATGGTAAAATTCAACTCAAAGTTTACACCACCAACATAAATGTCCAAATCTAAATTCTCACTTCAAAAATTACCATCATGCATTCCACTGGTGTCCTGGTTTTGGCTGAGATAGAGTTAATTTTCCTCCTAGTAGCTTGCTTAGTGCTGTGTTGAGGATTTACCATGGGAATAATGTTGATAACACACTGTTTTGGTTGTTGCTAAGTGGTGCTTACACTGCATCAAGGACTTTTCAGCTTCCCATGCACTTGCCAGAGAGGAGGTGCACAAGAAGCTGGGGCGGACACAGCCAGAACAGCTGACCCAAACTAGCCAAAGGGACATTCCATACCATAAGACACCATGCTCAGTGTTATAAACTACAGCAAGTTGTCTGGGGGGCAGCAATTGCTGCTCAGGGACTGGCTGGGCATCAGTCAGCGGGTGGTGAGTGGTTGCCTCACTTGTTTTTCCTGGCTTTTGTTTCTTTGTTTTTGTTGTTTTCCTTTTCATTACTATTATTATTATTTTATTTCCATTATTAAACTGTTTTTGTCTCAACCCATGAGCTATCTGACTTTTGCCCTTTTGGTTCTCAACCCCATCTCACTGGGAGGCGGGAAGGGTGAATGAGCAGCTGTGTGGTGCTTGGTTACTGACCATGGTTAAATCACGACAACTGGTTAAATCCCTAGCAGGTGAAAAATATTGGTTATTAGCTTTTAACATCCTACTCTTCAATTTCAGGGGCTATCACCTGTGATTTTGAACCACTGGTAGAAAAAGAAATAACTATGGTATAGAAGATCAGCAGTTTCTTATATTTACAACAGCAATGTTCTGGGAGTTTCACCACCTTGAAAGTGAGTGGGTGTGCTAACTGAAAGTAATAAATACAGAGATCTTTTGAAGAGCACTATATAAGAAAGCCCCTAATGAATGGTAGGCAAATACTTTGCTCTCAGTCATGTGCACGCTCTGAATGTCAAATCAATTTTGGTTATGCAATATTAGAAATTATTCCCTTTCTTGAGGCAGCGTAACAACAACAACAAAACTACATAATTTTTTTTTTTTTATATGAGATTTTCACAACCTTTTTTTTAGCACTACAGGTTACTCTGTCTCTTCTTTTTTTTTTTTTTTCAAAATACTATCTAGAATATTTGAAACGAAACCTTTCACTTCCATGCTATATGTTTTAGGGGAAGAAAAGGTTAACATTATTTTAAATTTACCAGAGCTCTATTGCCCCTTCCAAGACTGTAATATTTTGAAAAATGGAATATTTAGTAACTGATTTACATTCATTCTTAATTAAATTTTAAGTGAAAGAGATCAATTACATTTTAATGCAGAAAGAATATGGGTAATTTTTGAAACCTAGAGAACAAAAATAACTATCAAAAAGAAGGGGAATAATAAATTTATTAACTAAATTTACAAATTAGATTTGGGTTTTGGGTTTTTTTTTTTTGACAGCTTCAGTAGAGGAGAAATTATGTATCTGAAAATGTGTATTTTTCCAACATTTAACTGGATAGCCCTACATCATGTTAAACTCCCTGATCATCTGAAATTACCTCATATTTCAGTCCATTGAACAAAACCTTTGTACTTAAAGTTCCATAAAATATTTGGATAATATGCATTCCTACACCATTCACTTAAAATTTCACCAAATTCTTCATGCTGCAGTAATCAGCAAACATACATTTCCAAGTTGCAGAATACTAAAGTGTTCCATGGGCAGTGCTGATTCCTGCATGGGAATCAAGGATCCTCAGGAGTAACCCTTAATCAGTGCAGACAACAGGCTCAACATGACTGATAAAAAGGGAACACTGCATGTCAATTACTTTTCAAGGCCAAAAGTTGCCTACTAGACAGCATCCCTGCAATACACACCTGATCAGTGGATGATGGGAACGTTTAGGGCAGAGCTGATGCTCTGGCTGCTCTGCACCATGGCAGGGGAAGATATATCATACGCAGATGTCTCTGTTCTTCAGCTTACCTCCCCTGACTGTCAGAACCACAAAGATGAAGAAAAAAAGGATATGGGGATCTCCAGCGTTACAACTAAGTGTTTTGAGAAAAGGGTCCTGACTACTAAAATAAAGGTATTCACATCACTTGCACCACTACATGTGTCAGAACTTAATTTGGCTCAGGTGCTTGTTTTGGTCACTATTAGGTCAAATCAGAAACCTTTGATTGTTCTTTGTTCATCCTCATATAAAGAGGGCATTGTAAAAATTAGGAGCAATTATTTTAATCTCATCACCATGAATGATTCTGTTTAACTGATTATTAACAAAATTGAATATAGAAAATAATCTAAAACACAATTTATATCAGAGGTGATCAGTCAGGAAATGGACACAGTGCATAGTGCCTCACAAAACAGAAATGTCAGGTTAAGAGATACAGCATTCTAAACTTCCCTACAATGCACTCCTGAGCGCCTGCTAACAAAGAGGTCTGCATGAAATTATTCTTCAGTACTAAAATTTAAAGGGGTATGATTTTATCCACACTGTTGTTTTTAGCAGTAGATCAAAAATCAAGCTCATAGTTTGTAGAAATACAGTTAAAAAAAAAAAGTGTGCATTTTATGATCTTGAAAGAACAGTATTTCTGCAGATGTTATTAGACACCAAATTCATAGTACACAGGCACTAACAAATTCACAGATAGATGAAGGTGTGTCACCCCTTGGAAATCAACAAGATTGTGGCTTACACACAAAGTACAAAGTCAGGACTAAATAATTGTAACCAACCTGATTTACTCATTTGCACTAGTGAAAGATCTGAAATCAGCGCAGCTATCTGTGCTTCCGCATCTTACAATGTTACCTGGTTATCTGGTAAATGGCTGCTGGTACAATTGGGCTACCACACACCTAAGCAAGAAGGCATCCTCTCCCTCCCTAATAAAATATGATGCCCTGTGGCTGTATCTGCACTGCAGATCCTCTCCCATTGCCTAGTTCCCAAGTGTGCATTCTTGGTGTACTCTAACCGGACCTCAAGTGTGAGACAACCTTGCACGGCTTTCCTTTAGAAGATAACCCAAGTGGTAGCTGAAGACAGATCATCGCAAGCTGTGGCAAAACTGTGGGTCTGCACAACCAAGCTGTCAAGGTTAAAGCCACACCACCAACTGTCTCTGCTGCAAAGTTTAGACAACTTTTTCTGTACGTAACCAAGTAAAACTACTGGGGCCTAGATTCCTATGAACTTGTAGGTGTGGTTGGATTCTCTAATGTCTAATGAAAACCAAAATAACTCTGTAGTGCATTCGTGATGCCTCTATCTTGCACAGGTTCCCAAAAGTCTAATGCACGAGTTCAGCTTGCAGCCACTTTGTCAGCATAGCTATGAGTAACAACCCTTTGCTTTTCCATACGTCTGAAGCTCGTGCCCACTTCATTCCTTCAAATCACTACTCCTCCGAGAAATTTGGCTAAAGTTTTCCATGAGTTTGGACTTCATGATGATGTTCAGAAAGATGAATAAACATGGTCAGGGGCAGACACTTGACTGCATGAGACTTTCATACAAAATCAGGCTAAAAGAGAGAGTTCTGCAAACATGCTATGTCCTGCACTTGTTTCTGTCAAATGGGTGGCTCTTGGTTTAAACATAAAACAGCAACTTAATTAGATGCCCTTTGATAAATTACAAGTTATTTTTAAATGCTTCTGAGCACTGCAGTGTTTCTGAGCTCAAAGATTTTTAAGACACTGAGAAGAGTGTACTGTATTTTTTTTCCCCAATCTATTTCAATTACACTTCTATAATGGCAGAATAATGGCAAGATTAGTCTATTTTATCATGATTAAAACTTGATTAACATTAAATAACCATTGTACACTAATTAACTCTGTTAAATGCAATGTCCGATACATTGTTCTACTTCTGTAGACTTCTAATGAAAAAGCTACTATAATGAGTATGGTTATGTCTTATACAGTGCTTTTGGGCTCTAACACAGAGTTTCACTATGGACTGAATACCTAAAGGTATGATTTTGATAATCTATTTTGGAAGACTTTATTCTGAAATAAATTTACAGGTAAGTTACAATATAAACAGAAAAAAAAAGAAAAAAAAAGAAAAAAAAAAACTGATTTAGGAGAGAAATTCCAAAGATGTCCTATGCAATCTGAAGACTGTGAGGACACAAAATTTATATCTGTATTGTTTAGTCAGAACAGTGTGAAGATGAATTTTAGATAACCTTCCAGTTCAATTATGTAAAGTGGCATTACAGTATTTTACAGGATGCACGAATGAAAAGGTATTAACAGCAATTTGTCACCATTTTACAATTATGGACAACTCTAGGCAAGGCTTTTAAACTAGTGGTTAAAAACTCCATTGTGTCAACATCTTGCAGTGATTTTTTATTCCACCAGAAACACTTTAAAATCTAGTTTCCTCTGTCATAAGCACTCACAGGAACTCAAGACATCCATGGCTTGATTTTCCTGTGTTGCAAACATCCTCTCAAAAGACAAAATGGGAGCAGCAGTCACTATAAGCCAACCCATTTGTGTCAGGTTTTTAGCCAGCACTTAAATAGAGCTGGGGGTTTATGTGCACAAAAACATATGAATAGAACCAAAATTATTAAAAAATGGATTTTTAAAATCTGTCTACCCATTTCATGTGACGTTTCAAATGTGCAGTCGGTGATGGCACAAACTGCCCAAACCCAGATTCATCTTGTCTAACTTTGGTCACTCATCTGAGCCACCTCCACTTTCTCAAAGGTCACCAAACAGTCTCCTACACCTCTACATGCCAATTTAGAGACTATGTATAAAAATAAAATGGCAGTAGTTTTTGCTGTTATAGAAATGACTAATAGCTGCATATGTTGCATCCAATAAAAGACAATTGTACTTCAAGAAGAGGTATGAATGCACAGTTGGGATTTGTCTGTTTCTTCCCCACTCTGGTAGCATGTCTTTTCCTACCTCTCTTAGTTCAAATCCTACAACCCGGCAAAAACATTGCAAGAAGGCAAGTAAATTTTAGCTTGGTGTTATATAACACCTTGCCAGATCATTTCATCCACACAAGAGGCACTTGATGAAGAGCAGAAGCAAACAGTATGTCAGGAACCTGCAAGCTCCTGACCCTGAGGCACGAAGGGCCAAGATCTGAGGGTGATAACACAGCTAGCAGGGCAGGGCTTCACAAAAGTGGTGACATGTCCCATTGTCCTCAACCAAGGCAAGCAGGGCCACAAGCCAGCGTTGGTAGCCAGGTTCAATGAACAGATTGTCAGGCAAGTTTGAGGTGACGAGGCAGGCCCAAGTCAAGAAAGGAAGTCAATCCACTGGATCGGTCCAGTGGCAGTAGCCAGGGCTACACACAGCCCAGTGGTCACTAGGAAGGTCCATGGTGACAAGGCAGGCCCAAGTTCAAGCCAAGAAGTCAGTCCATGGGTCACTGTACAGATCAATGGGACACTTGGCCAGGCACAGGCATAGCTGTAGCTGAGCTGGGGACAGGCACACCTACAACATAGCTCAGGCAGAAACTGAAGATCCAGAACCAGGTTTTACTTAAAATTCCAGACCCTACAGGTAGAAGGTATGGCCTGAAACCCCAGAGAAGGTTGGTCAGGGCCACTAACAGCTACTAGTGCACTATCGGCCTTGACACAGTACAAAGAGGTCATAGGGTGCTCCTAGGCTTAACACAGATGCGCACAGTACTCCTCTTACTCATTTGACCTCATCATGATGACAGTATTGCACAGGTTGGTAGAACAGCATCTCTGCCTCTTCCCAGATGCCATGCACCAGACAATGATGATCAGACATCTGCTAGTCACCTTCACCAGCTGCCCCAAATTATGTGTGCAAGAGACATAGAGGTGCCACCTAGTAGCTGGGTCACACATGCCTCATAGCAGAGACTTGCCCTCAGGAACACTCCTGCATCCCAAGATTCCCAACCAACACCAGCACAGCTCCTCCTCTGCCATATCACCTGGGTATATCCAAGGAGAGGGTCTCTCTCTTGCCCCACCATAATGCATGTCTGCACTCACTGTGTGATCAGACGCCTGCAACCCTTTCCTCCCTTCATGTTATCCAAGACAAGCCATTGCACATGTTGTGACTCCAAGATGCCAAGAGGTCTGCCTGTGTGGGATATAAATATGCTGAATATTTTCCTATAGCTAACAGAAATGTAAACGTCAGTAACAAGTATCTTTGTCAGCTTTCCAAAGAATGAACAATATATTAATTCATGGACAAAAGGGATTGTTTCTGAACACGAACTCTGCCTTCAGGCTTTAGGACAATGCCTTTTTAGTGGTCTCCATACAAACTTTGTTTGAAATTATGTTACTAATTGGCAGAATTTTTTAATTAGAGCACCAAATGGCAACCTTGATGCACAGGATATACAGTCATTGCCTTTTACTTTGAATTTCTTTTACTGTATAGAGTAAAAGAATCAGCGAGAGGAGGAACTGGTTACTACAAAAGCATAACTACTTCAATCCCAAGGTATAAACATACTGTAATTAATCAATTAATGTAGCTCACACACATCAAGGAAAAGATCCAGTACATATGATGAAGTCAGCATAATCCTTTTTTATAGTTTTATGAATGACCTAATGTAACTCGCTCAAGTTACTCCAGATTTACAGCAATCCATAAGCAGAGAGTAGAATCAGAACCTAAATGAAAGAGCTAGTGCACATTAATTAAAAAAAAGACAATGGTTTCTGGACAACTTGAGAGACTTTTGATATTCATTGTGGAATAGAAATGCATCATGGATTTCCAGTCAGATCGTGAATCAATAAAGCAAACCTATTCAGCAAGGTCCCTTAAAAATTAATTATGTATTCATGCCCATATAACTACCACATATTTACAACTTACCATTAGTTTGAATGCATTTGGGAATAAGAAAGAAATTCTGCTGAATTTAGGAATAAATTAAAATGGTCTCAAACATTTTTTGGTTTTAATACTATTTTTTAATGGAAAGCTTCATCAAAAAAGGCATTTTCAAGAATAATTAACTTTACTACTACTTTCAGAAGCACTTTCAGACCCTCTTATTAACCATTTCATGTGTTACTATTGCTTGCCATCTTCTGCATTTCCAGTACATAATTCTTGGTTACGGATTGATGAGAATGTTTGTACATATATATATATATATATGCATATTATATGAGTAAATTTATTGTTATCCACAGCTGTAAAAGGTAAACTTCAAGAAAATTCAGTTCAGCTTGGAAGTCTGATGCATATCCTCAGTGTCCAAGCTCCCAACCTCCAAAACTGGAATAGACATCTATAAACATCAGTCTGCTTTCAAGGTTTCAGAATTTCTGCTATCTAAAACAGGACTAAATAGTCTGCCTTTTTTTTTTTTTTTTTAAATGCTTCAACTTAATATCTGGAGAATAAGAATACAAAAGAAGATGTATTGCAGGGAATTTAGAAAGGACAAGAAGTTGTTAATGAGAATTTTGAGTACAGAAATACCCCAAGATTATGCTTAATGTGAAAATATGTGTTAACCAGCTAGCTCCTCCACCCATAGGCTTAAATTGCAAGTGCATGTAAATAAGTTATATGATTCTTTGGAAATAATTAAACTGAATCAATTTCTAGTTCTTTTTGGTCATGTTCCTTAAATTAAAAGAAAGAAAAAAAATTATTATTCCATAATTATGTTTTCAGTTGAAGAAAGGAACATACATTTATGATTTTGAACACTGCTTGTACTTTATATTCTCATCTGAAACCTTCTCATGATGCTGTGTGTGTAGTTGTGTGGCACTGCTTTCAGAATAAGCTTCTAAGTCAAGGTGTGGGCAGTTACAAAGACAGGCTCACTGAACTTTCTTATATCTGAAATATCCCTGGAGGCTTTTACCATTTCTCACTGTCATAGATGTTAATCTTTATAGAGTTGAAATCCAAAATTACTGAATATACAGTATCTTACTTCAAGTACAGTATGTAATAACCACAAGAATCCTATAATCCAAAAAACCACAAATGCATATAGAGACTAGTCCACAGTCTACTAGGCCAAGGCCCATAATAAAGTTATATTATTCCAAGACCCCAGGTTCATTCATTTGCTATGACTTTCCTCTAAAAATTCACTCCTGGAAAAAAAAAAAAAATCTCTTTCATACTAACAGCAAAAATAATTCTAAATCTCAGACATGTTCCATCTTATTGTGTTACACTGATACTTTTAAAAATAACTTTAGAAGTTATAATAGTGCAAAAACAATAAAATAATACTATATATAATGAAGCCAAATCAAAGTGATAACATGCCTGAATGCAATCCAAAATGAAATCTTGATGCTTCAAATAAATACCAAAAGGAGGAATTAGGACCTGCTTAGACTGGAAGAACAAATGTTAACTAAAATGTGGGTAAATATTTTAATGCATAACTTGTAAACTCATACCTCACAAACACCCAAGAAGACATCCCTGTAGTCCAAACTGACCCAAAATTCTGTGATTCAAAGCATTTCTGCAGGAATGAGGTTAAATTATTAACCTGAACTGAGTTGCAAAACACAGCCACCTGTGCAGATTGACCCTGATCACACCGCTTTTGTATTGGAACTAGATCATACCTTGCTCACACCGCTACGGGCAATAACTGAAAATAAAAAGTTTTTTAAAAAACCCCATCCTGATCGTAACTATAAGAAACTTAAAACTTGTTGAACACTCTAGATTGAGAGTGAGAGCTATTTCATAAATGTAATAAATGGTAGTGGATTCATATTTAAAGTTAGGTTGACACTGCTGCTAAACCACAGGATTGGGATTCAGGAGATTTGGATTTCATTGCTGCCTGTGTTATAGACATGAAATGTGATTTTAGACAGCCACCAAAATCTTAGTCCAGTTAGACGCTAACATGCATACACACATACATCCACTAGAGATGAATTAGATGTTTGTTACACGGGTGCTTAAAGCACCTTGTTCAGTCAGGGCAAACATTACTCAACCTCCAATTCTACAGCATAAATTGGGAATAACGACCTCCTGTATACACCTTTTCCTCTTTGGATTCCCCACATTTCAGAGCAAGGGCTTTTCCTTATTTCCTTGTCCCCTGCTTTCCTTGTGCATCACTTAGCACAAAAAGGTTAGGTTATTGTAAGGTCTGCAGACCTTTGTATAAAGTGACATAAGAGGAAGTACTTAGCACACGCTGCATATGCCCTACACCAGAACCATTTCTTACTGTTAGCAACAACTTTTGGTAAAAGACAACACGTTAGTGTACTCTCAGGGAATTTGGATAGCTTTCTAATTAATTTCTGAACATTTGTAGCACAAACCAAACATCAGCAAATTATGCTTAGAGTATTTGGAACACTTCCAACTAATTTTTTTCTCTGCTCCATCTTCTTTTACTAGAAGAGGCAGGTACAGTTAGAATCTCACAAAAACATTTCTTAAAAAAATACTTGCAGCAATTGCCATTTTTAGAACCCTTATTCTTTCAGGTTTAGGGTTTGTCCTCAGCTGATCATGTTTTGGGTCAAGAATTGAACCAATAAATGCAAGTTGATACTCTAGACTTCCTTCCTAAGTATAGGTGAATACAATGCACTTTAGTGCTAAAGTCTCTCCAGAGCACTTCTGAGATAAGGAGAGAGGAAGACTTAAAGAAATTATTCATATACTTGTTTACATTAGTATTTACAGCATTTCACCACATTAAAAAATCCATCTCCTTGCACAGAGTGCTGTAGGGCATAAGGCCAGTGTCACCCTGGTGTGGGTCCCAAACATGACAGCTTTCACCAATGACCCCCCATACTATTTGCAGATTTGAGAGCTAAGGGGCAATACCAAGCCACTTCTGAAAAATTACCTCATCCAATCTTCAGGTAATATAATTAAGAAAAGTGCCACTAAGACAAACCCTTCTACCAGAACTGGTTCTGGTGGCTCCCTTCAAAAAACCCAGAGTTGGTCTGCACTGACACCTCAACAATATGAAGTGCTGCAGAACAAAGCAGAGACCAAGGTTGTCAAATCAAACCACCAGATCTATTTACCCCAACACCACTAATCTGAAACCCACTTCTGTGTTAAACACCGTCTTTACTCTGGTCTAATTCTGTCTTCATAATACACCTCCCACACAGCAGGCAACCTCTTTCACTAGCTCCACTACCACTCTCATCATACAGACCCTGGGAAAGTCATTACGGTAATGTAATTTCTAGTACTTGCATTTTCACTATAGCAAAATCTCACAGGGATCAGACCCACTTATGGTCTTAACTAAAACTAGCCATCTGACTTAATTAACATTTAGATTTCATCAAACCTTGCAGGGCTCATACTGGGCTCTGGGGCAGCTTGGCAGTGCTCACACTGGGCTCCTGCTGGGTCTATGTATCCGGTAGCAGTGTTATTCCACCAGATGACACACTTGGTGTGAAAGCAAAGGAAGAATTAAATTAAGAAAATCAGTTCCATGGTATCTCCACATCACGCAACAAACCATACACCACAGAGAGTACAAGGAGGACAGGAGACAGAAATCCTGGGAGCAGCAGAAAACAACAGAAATGTACATTGTCTGGTAAGTTTGCTCCATAAATTCTAACCCAACAATAGTTGCGTGTAATACAAATAAGATCTGAATATACCATTCTTTCTCTCTCTATATATATACACACATTAATATTAATTTTAATAGCAACATAAAGTTTTGTTTCTCTGAAGGTACCACAAACCATGGAAAAGTTTCCCATAATTAGAAGCGGTGTTAACAGGAAAACAGAGAGACTTAGATTTGGGCCTTCCAAAGTATCTAGATTTTTCAGAACCTAAGTTCTATGCTCAGTAACAGAGCACAGAATGCTCCAATAGATGGATAGGTGCTGCTCACGGTGTTGGCTGGGTCTGAGGCAGACTTATGCAACTAGACATCCTTTTTCTTTCCCCCCTCCATGATCTTTTCATAACACATTCTTCACACAAGCCTGCCTTGCATTTCTGCCTTCTTCGTACCTGAGTGGCACCCAAGTAGTACCTAAGTAACAACCAGAGGCACAGTGTCTTTCTGATGAATGTGTGATGGCTTGATTCATTAGACTTTATAAATTGTTTTATTTTTCCTGTACTAGGTGAAAATGCAGTTGAACGCATAAACCCTGCTCATTAAGCACTAACATGAGATTAAAAGACATCCAAGATTTTTAAACACAGTGATTCTGAAAAAAGGAAAATGTCAGCTGTATAAATATACTTTTCCAACATGCAAAGTGTAATATAAAGGCAAACTTCAAACATTTACCATAAATCTCCCCCACAATTTGAATTCTTACTTTCTTAAAGCTGCAAGAATTATCTTGCACTTTGAGGTTCTCCATTCTTCAGGGAGTTGATGTAATTTCTTTGTAATCTTTTTTTGTTTTATAAAGAAAAGGACCATAAGTCCTACATTTTGTCATATTTGAAGACTCTTGTGTTGTCAAGACACAAAGCCTGTACATTCTTTTTACTGTATACCAGTTGCTGCAGGCACTGAGAAGGGGAGATGCAAGTGCATGAGAAAGGCAAAAATACCGAATTCCAGCACAGGTCTTTCCTCAGAGAATATTAATTTCCTATGAGACAAGCAACGTATTTGGTGGCAGTGGAAATCTGACAACTCTATCTATCAATCCAACCAAGTTTATCATGAGGTTTAAGCGTTTCTTAACTGCCAAACTAAAACATGAACCTTGAAATCATAAACTACATTCTGAAATATCTGCCAGAAAGCACACAGGGAAAAAAAAGGATACAAAAGATGACTTCCAAACCATAAATAATATTTTTGCAGTCATGCTTGCATCCTTATTCCTGAAACCAATTTAGAAAACAATTGGACAGGGCACCCAGGGAATAAAGAATCATTTGCCATTAGACTTTAATGTGTGATTACTTAGTAATGTAATTGAAAGCATGACTGTAGCACATTGCCAGCTTTCTATTGCCAGGAGATTACATCATAAATGATACTGAGTATTTCAAATAATTTTTTTATTCCATATTTGTTGTAACAAGAAGTTTTACTTAATATTTGAATGCATTTTTCTCTCTCAAATACTATGAGATCAAGGTTATGCAGGAAGTATGAGGGCGAGATACTTCACAGTATATCATATTTTCTCAAATTAATCATGAAATAACCAATTGCCATGAGTGCATTGGGAGGTTTGTGGTGAAGGCCAGTGATGTCTGAATGTGGGCAACTGACACAATGATGTATTTAGGGCTCTATTTGTGGTTCTGACACGGTAAATCAGAGTAAAATCTGAGAGCTAAATACGCAGCCTATGTCTGTCGGAACAACTCCCTAGACGTGCTAAGCTATATTGATTTTCATCTCCTCAAGACCTGACACAAACCACAGGTACTCCATGAAGCTTCATGGTGTTTAAAGGCTAGATCCTCAACCAAGGTAGCCAGGAAAAGCTGGGTGGGCTTTTGGAGGGGTCATGCCTATTCAATCTTCTGAGAATCTAGACCACCACACAAAGAAGGCTGCACTGACATCACAGCTGCAGAAGGCTCCCTTTCACATGGAAAATATTGACTCAGCAGGGCATTTCTCTCACCTTCCTTCACAGCCTTTCCTTCCAAGCATTCTGTGACTTCAACAACTGACACACCAAAGCTTCACAAGGCATTACTGCTAAGGGAAGCTCACTGTTATTTTTGCCTGTGTAGACTGGGGGACAAACCGTGCCCTGCTGATCCTTGTTCAAAGAACCTATGTCACCCCATTCACACTCCCAAGAGATTTGCCTGGCCCAGAAGTCCCCCTAAGCATACACCATACAAAAACACTATCAGGCAAATTCAGTAGAACTATACTGTCACAGAGCTATTGTCAAATGCTGTATTATGCATATTTGATTGTTTAGTGCCTTCAGATCCCCTAAAATATGAATTTCAAATTTTAAGGTCCGAGGTTCCTGGGGTTGAAAAACTGTTCTGACCAGAGAATTCAAGAGAAAACTGCGAGGAATTGAAATTCACAGTGATTTCCTCTCCCTTGCAGCCCATTCTCACACGTTTTTCATCAACAAGCAGGGAATGGAGCCTTAGTAAGGATTCTGGCATTTGGCTCGCAGACTTTGTTTTGTCTTTCTCCTATTTTACTGCATGTCAGATGACCACGGAGGCAATACAGAACTCCAAGAAGAGTGGATGTTTCAAAATGGTATTTATTATTTGCAGGCAACTATCTCACTCTTCTGTCACACTACTAGTACTGAAGGCAGGAAGGAAAGAATAAAACAATAACTGCAAGGTGGCAAGGAGTTCCCCCTTCAGAGGCTGATTCTGGGCTAACTTTCCCTCCAGTAGAAAACACAACTGCATCTTGAGAGGCCCCTCTTCAATTACAACATGTAATGCATTTTTCAAGAGAAACTTTTTATTACAAGACTTCTTATAAAACTTATTTGCTTCCTAGCTGCTTTTACATAGTTTCTTAAACTGTTTTCACAGTATTGAATGATCGGAACAAACTGGATTACTTCCTTCTAATTTGTCCTGGTGACCTACTGTATATGTTAATAAAGGGATATTTTTTCTGCCTGTAGCTCTGTTTTCACTGTAGAAAGCTATGCCACTTGCATTAAAATACTTTTAACCTATTCAGTTCATGACAGTGGAAGTACCAAAGCCTTCTGGGCTTTGTAATATAATAGCACCCCTTTATCACATTGAACGGTTTATTGGAACCAGCTTGTACAGATGATTTAGTTTACCATAGCGAGGGTACTACTGCAGGGCTCCAATCTCCATTTGGGGACTCTTCTGTAATTTTCAGTATTCTCAGTTTGGTCTGAGAGTGGGTTTGTTTTTCAGGGTGTTTGCTCATGGGGTTTTTTTTCCTTTGGTTTTGGGTGTTTTCTCTTTTTTTTTTTTTTTGTGGGTGGTGGGGTGGGGAGGGGAAACGTGTGTTAGTTTGCTTTTATTCCTTTTAACTACCTTTTTTTTCTTTTTCATACAACTTCTGTTATTATTCCCACCCTTTGCTCTCCTGATATATTGTTAAGATGGGAGTTGGTTCAGATAACATGCATTTTGTGAATAGGTGGTGTCTACTCATTTTTATCAAAACCAGGAATTGGTTTTGTCCAACACAAGTCAAACATTTGCCAACTCTATTGCATGTAGAAATACTAATATGAGAAATATTACTAGGACAAGTATCCTCAACTTCCTATAGAAAAAGACAACTATGGCAGAATTCTGAAACTGCACATGGACCGTGACAGCTAATGAATGTGGTGACTTCATGTAGCAGCTAGCTTGAGTAGGTACAGCTAGCCTGGCTCTTAGCACAGGTCTGATTTTTAAGGTAATTTTTGCTGTAATAGAAGTAGATGAAATACAAACACCCACCTGTCCCAAACAACTGGACAGTTGTGATGTGCTCAAGGAAATATGTAGTCAAGTATGCAAACAACCTGTTGATCTTGATCAAGAAGTACAAAAATCTCCAGAAGTGTCTGGAACAAGCAGACTGTGAGGATCATGAGTGGTGACAGTAACTCAGAAAATGAGAGCATTGTTTATGCAAACTACTCAGCACTGGGGTATTCTCTACCCAATCCTCTAAGGACACCCAAGAGTACTGCTGTAACCCAGAGTCCCCAGTACTCCCCAGAATGCCTCTGGGGAGGGAAGCCTATGGTCTTGCATCCACCCATCCCACAAAGAGAACCCAGGAATCCCCATAGCTCTGTAGACATAGTACATATAGCACGGCTGGAACCACTGTTGTGAATTGTGAAATTGCATGCATCTGTGATCAAAGTGTCTTGGTATCCAAATCCACTTAGCCTCTACACTGTCATTTTGTCTTAAACCATGACACTTTGGCAGAGAAGAGCACTCCTTTCAGGGCATTTAATGGAATTTCTGTACATGATAATCTGCTACTGATCTCATAATACGATTCTATGTCTGAGTATATTAATGATCATGTAGATGAAAAGACTCAGTTTATAGAAGAGTATTCAAAAACATTTCAACTTTCTACAGTTTATGGTTACACTTACATACAAAAACTTTTAAATTGCATTACAAACCAAGATTTACTCTGAATATATAAAAGAACATCTGATCATTCTCTGTGTTATTTTGAAAATTTTTCTTAAGTGCAAGTCTTTCACAAAATTTAGCATAAGATTTGCATTGGTACCAAAGAAAGATTGGCTTCACATTTCTCACACCAGCAAAGTGCAGCTGCCTTCTTTACCTTGAGCTGTCCAGCAGAGCAGATTTGGCTCACAGTTTCACTTGTCTTAGAAGATTTCCTAAAAGCACTTATTTAGTGCACTCTCAAATATTTTTGATGAAGACCAGGCACAAGATAGGTAATTTTGCATCCTTTATCTGAAGAAATCCCCTGAAAAGGAGGGGGGGGTGGGGAGGGGAAAGACAATCTTGAGCCTGCTATATTTTTTCCCTTCCAGAAGAAAATCTGACAGTGGAAAAGTCTCAGGCCAAACCTGAAAGACTTCCTAAGCATTCTGGTAGAAATTATTTACAAAAGAACAGGAAAAGTAAGGAGAGAAAGAAAAGGAGCAGAGACTAAGTGGTTGTGGCTTTCGATAAGTGTGCTGACAGACAGAAGCAAAACCATTCAATGGAAGCACAATTGAAGGACAAAAAAGTAACAGTTACAAATAGCAGCAAGGGAAATTCCAGTTGGGCGTCAGAAGAAGGTTCCTCAAAATAATCATGGATACGCACTGGAAAAGTTGCGCAGAGAGGCATACAACTTCCTGCCTTTGAGGATTTCTATATCCTTGTGTAAGTGCCTGAATATCCTCATCCAGCTTCAAACAGGGCAAGCTGAGCAACGTGCATCAGGAAGCAAGACTAAATGACCTCCACAGATTCCCTCCATTCTAAATTTTTCTGCAAGTCTTCTATTCCATGTCTACACACTCTCAGGGGAAGGGTGACAGTAGGGGTACATGGTTAAAGGGTCTACAGTCACTGGTACAAAGTCAGTAGGTACTGCCACTGGTACAGGGTACAAGCTCTCCTGTCACTGAGAAAAATCAAAGAAATTCAGCCAAAAAGACAGACCTTCAAGAAAGTACAGTATTTCTGCTGTCTGGTGTACTGCAATTATTTCTTGATGCAGAACTAGGAGAAATCTACATTGGCTGTAGACAGGGTATTGCTCTATAAATACCTTAGAAAATACAATCAAACCAGCTAGAGATAGACATTCAGTAAGGCTAGAAGATGGAAAAAGAATCTATGTTCTATGCATATTAAACAATTTTGACAACTGTCCTGCCTTTTGAAAGCATTACTCTCACACTATTGTTAAGGTCAACGGAGCTTGCAGTGTCTACTATGTAAGTACCTGTTGTGAACATTAGATACCCACACCAGAGCTAATCTAGTTTGAACTCATGCCATTTTCTTCCACTGCTTGACTTCTCTGGATCAGAGGATGTGAATTGGCCTGGACCTCATCAGATCTGGGCAGTTTGTCTAATACGGACAAATCTCTTCTGGTGACATGCTGGTAATTGAGACCACCAAACACATTATTCTATTGAACTTTCATCACATGTGAATCCAGGTTCACAGAATTACAAGGCAAAGACGTAATTCCAGTTGACCACAGAGCCTCCAGTATGTAAATTAGATTTGGCTAGTTCTGCGCAACAGAGCTATCAAGTGAACTGGTGAAACATACCATAAGAAACCAGATACAACAGCCTGAAGTAAACTACAGTTAGTTTGTCAAACATTATAAATACGGTTATGTTGACTTAAAAAAAATTATCCCTGCCAGTTAGTCCAATTTGGGGAATTACTTAGGAATGCTAGCTCATGGCTCAGAAAGTTTTGCCATAGTTACAGCACATGGAATGTATTAAGTGAATACTCCAAAAAATCTTGTGGGATACATTTTTTTTTATTATTACAGGTCATGACAGGTTTTTATTTATTCATTTATTTTCTCTCTTACAGCTTTTTGTCTTTTACTATCCATATCACTGTACAACGAGTGCAGGCTAGGTCATGAGGAACACTAACCCCCTGTTCTAACCCACCAAATGCCACAAACTTCCCCAGCTCGACATATATAAACCCCCAAAACCGCAGCTATATTACTTTGTGCTGATTTACTTCTCTCACAACTGAAGTGAATCAGTACTTAGCCATCACAGGAACACCCTCTTGCTGCAAAGAAAACACCAATTAAGGACTTGTTTATCTGAATTATCTGGGCAGATAGAGAGACAAGTAATCTCCCTACAGTACTGGCACAGACGTCATGGGCCAATATAGTTTATCTATATCCACCTAGTCCCACTGAACTCTACAGAAATTACTCTCAATAAAGAGAGATTCCTATGATTTTAAGATACAGTCAAGATCCCCAGAATATTTTGGATTATCAAAGAGCCTTCTGGCACATTTAAAATAAGAACAGCAACATTAGCTTAATCGCTGTCACTGAACTTGATAGTGGGAAATTGCATCTAGAAGCTGGAACTGTATCAAAAAAATTCTTGTACAGTATCACTGTATGCTCTTAAACCACTACTAGTTTTTGCCCCAGAGACAGGATATACTTCAATGATGTGTGAAGTAATCCCTCTGCACTTTGTGGTTAGGTTTACAATTCTCTCTGTCATTGTTCAAGATAAAATGGTACTAGCCAGAGGAAAGAGTTTATATTAGCATGGTTGGCTGTTGTAGGTTGTTTGGGTTTGTTTGTTTGTTTCTTTTTTTTTTTCTTTGAGGGGTTTTGGTAGGTTTTTTATTCCTACATTTTTGTCTCCACCAAAATCAAGTATTCTTACTTTAAACAGCCTTCCGTAGAGTTGGCTGGTTTGGCTAAAATGCTCCTTGTTCTGGTATCCATCAGCACAGCTCTGTCAGCAGCATGTAGTCTCAGGTTTTATCTCAGTGTCATAGAAACTTCTCTGAGTAAGGTTAGACTAGATAATGGTAGCTTCCTCTCTACACTTCCACTCCCCAGAATTAAAGAAGTCATCCTTTTAGCTGTTCAGCAGTGGAAAACTGTCTAAAACTGTGGCACCAAGACACTGATGGACTGTAGAAATAAACTAGCATCGCTTTTTTTTGGTTTAGTTATATTAGACTTATTGTAATAAGGTACCCTAATGAGACCTCTGGAGGCATATAACCTCGAGGAACACATTCTGAACAAATGCTGCCAGACAAAATTCCTTTAATATGTTAGAAGACAAGGAAAACATGATGCCTCCATTATCCACTCCAATTCAGTGCCGTATCAACAGGCTGATACTGACCAAGCCCACCCTGGTAAATTTCGTCTGTACTTGCTCCTGATACCTCCTCCACATAAAACGCCAAAGCATTAATGTAAAACAAAGGAATATATTGGTCTCACATATTTATTCTGAGCCAAACATAAACTTAACCATAAAGAAGTGACATATGTTGCTCAGGAAGAGGTCTAAATTTGGCCAAAGTTTTATCACCTACATCTTTTTTCACCGGAATGTTACCCATACAAGGCATTGGGTACATTCAGGTACCAACATTTCTACAACTGGTAATACATTTCTATACAGCCTCCAACAATGCATATTGCTGAACACATGTCTTAATGCACTGGCTTTGTTAAAGTCATCCTGTCCTATGGACATTACTGCAACTGTGGCAATCACAAAAGAATTAACACTTGCCTAAAAATACCACAGAGTCACCAGTAGACACAATGCAAAAGCAATTCAAAGTGTTAATACTTTTACACATCAAGAATGCACACCTTTTTGCCGAGGACCTTATCTGAAAAATACTTGGTGGTCATGAAATTAATGATTGTCCTTTTCTTTGCTCTTTTCATCCTGGCTATACTGTAACTAACATTGGCTGATAAGTACTAAAAAAAAAAAAAAAAAAAAAAAGTCATTTTAACCATGACCCTGAATATGAAAAGCTACAGTTCAACAACAGCCTTCACATGTATACATATAATAAGAAAAAAATTAGGAATCAACATTGTTACATCTCAGTTTCAGAAGCAAATACAATTTGGAATCCTGCTGGAAAGCTGCCTTTAGTTGTATCCTCACAGTTTGTGTCTTTGATATAGATTTTAGTCACAAGAACAGTGGTATTGATGTTACCATCTACAGCAAAGAATGAATAAACATGAAAGACTGAAAGGTTATATTTTGAATTATGAGAAACTGTTGAAGACTTCCCTGTATGCCATAGAAAGTCTGCATTAAATTGAGCAACTCTTGTCATTTAAGATACTTCTGTGCAATTAAATGATGATGTTTCTAAATGGCAGAATAGAATCAGTTGATAATAGATGAGTGAGTCATTTTAGAAAGGTATCGAGCTGCTGGTAGGACAAGTTAGAAGACATACTTTCAAGAAATATAACAAAATCACATAAACCTGATTTCACTTGCTGACGAGCTACAGCAGATAGACAGCATAGTTTAGTCAGACTATCAATCCAAAGCTGTTAAGATGGACAATCTCATGAGTGGACTACATGAAAAAATTATTTAGGAGAGACTAGGATTTCAACTAGAATGTGATCAGAAGTTTTCCAGTGCAAACTTTTTAAACTTTGCAAAATCAAATATTGTCAGAACACAAGCTTGGTTGAAGGGAATGTGTTCAGAATATTTCCTTTACAAATATAGACATGTTTTTTTTTAATAAAGAGCTCTGTGAATTTTCCATTCACAGAGAGGAACTGAAAGGGAAACATTGAAGTGACTTGGGAAAAGGATACTACTTCAGGAATGGAAATAAAGGACAGCCCTATCTGTCCATCTTGGTCCAGGATCATTGGGCACCCTCTTCTTACCTTCTCTGCTGTCAAAATTGCAACAAGAGCAACAACAGGCTCAACACCGTCTTCAGTGTGCCAACCCACTGGCCAAAGACAAAACCGGGTAAACAAGAAAATAAGTATTATAAAGAAAAGCAAATAGCATCGATTGCTTCAAGGAGGAAAGAAAGAAAAATTAGACTACTGGCTGCTGTTGTTACTAGCTGTTCCTAAAGACACTTCAGATATGTGCTTAAGGGTGTGGCATAAAATCTTATTAGGCAAGGAAATTAACGCCATAATCCTCCCAAACATCACTTCTTGGGGACAAACTTTTAAAACCAAACACATTTCCCCCATATCTGGTCTAGCATACCAATAAGTAATGATAAATTAGAGATCTATGACTTTGTTTTCAGTTGCAAATTAAAGCACAAATAGAATATTTCAGTCTTTATCCATGCCTTGAACAGGAGTTCAGCCCAAATAGGAGTTATGTAAGGATTACAGGATCTGTCTCACTATGTTACCTGTAATTACTCTTAACCTACATAAATATCAGTATCCCCGAAGTACATGAGATGTCAGCCTTCAGCTTGTTTCAATAGCCTGTTCAACCCATTGAAGTCACTGAAAACCTCCACCAGTTTCAATGGACTTTGGCTCAAACTGTAAGTCTTTAAACTATTTTGGATTAAAGTGGATTTTGGCTGTTGACCAAAGAGAAAAGACTTAAGAACAGCAGAGAGGTTCCTGAGGATTGTCAGGTGACAGGGGTGTGCTTAAAATTTCTCTGTTTTCCCATATCTAGAGACTTTCTTTACAGTATATATGTACCAAGCCTGGCATTCAATCAAAAAAAAAAAAAAAAAAGAAGATGTAGTTCATTATAGGAATCTATCTGTTGTAACATAACTATTGTGCCTGTATAAGTGTTTGCGTATTTATCTTAAGGGGAGAGAAAAGCTTTATGGCTAGCTAAATACACTCTTAATTCAGGTTAAAGTATCTTCGCTTTAATGTTTTTAAGGTTTAACTTTAATCTATGGCATTATTACTTTGTGGAAGAGAAATTAAATGTAATGTAGTGGGATCTAATGGCACATGATGTATCTAATCAAAGCTTAAGAGAGAGAATAATGCTTCACGGATAAGAGCTGCTGCTCAAATTACAGCATTTTGTACTCCTTTAAATGAATAGATGTTAAGAAGATAATCACCATTTCATGTCTGATATCTTAGTATTGTATTAACACTCACACACATAAGGAGGTCACAGCTTCAGGGTTTGACTTTCCCCCCCCTTCTTCTGTCCTCCCTGTAATATTCTGAATTTTGGAGAGAAATGAAAAACCACTCTGTGATTTGTAAATCTTGAAATTAGAAAATTTCTTTCATTTATTTTTGTCATTCAATCTGCATAGCTATTTTCAATACAGCAGCTTCCTGATGCTGTACATTGCTTATCTCTCACTGACAACATGGAAATCCAATGAATGCCAGCATGTTCAATGATTTCACTGGAATGAGATGTAGGAGCACTGGAGTGGATGGCATCTTTCAGAGTACCAAGGCCAAGTCCTGCTGCTAAGCCAGAAAACTGAAGCCCAGGCACATGCGATACATTAATGCTATCATAAATGTTTTAATGTTCAATCATTAAAGGAGTTACATGGGTTTGGTTTGGGTGGTTGTTCCTGCCTGTGTCGTTCCCACCCACCCCCCCCAACTCTTCCCATCAGAGAGATGTTCCAGAACCTCATTTCTGAAACAGAACAGAAACTTTCCTCTAGTTTCCATCCTAATGACATTGCAGCTGGTTTAGACCCATTTATTCTTATGCCAGTGTTGCTCTTCATTTCTTCATGGTTCTTATTTCCTGACATAGCAAGACATCAATGGTATCTCCCCCCAGAGCTTTAGGCATAAAAGGGTGATTGTGTAGTAAAGTCAGGTTGATCAGCAGAAGACTCATCCACTACTGAGCTGTCTATCTTTCCTGGGCATGTGGGGATGCCATCTTCAATTAACCAACTTGGTTATAAACAAATCAGTTCTTTTCTAAATCTGTTAAATTTTAAAGGAGTATAGACAATATAAAATGTATTAGCTTCACTTCATCTAAGCTTTGTTTTTTTTATCTGAACTTTGGGATTCTTTTGGGACAACAACAGACAAGCTTCTGTAAGAGATTATTAGCTTTCAAATAATTTTTAAAATAATTTTTAGTTGTTTTTGTATATTTTTATCCACACCTGCACCTTCCACAAATTCAGGTCCTTTCAGTGAATGTCCTATGACCATAGAACAATTAAAGATGCAACTAAAATATGGACCATGAACATCTATAAAAGAAGAAAAAAAATTGAGACATTTTTCATAAGAAAACTTGCTTTTTTTCCTTACAAGAGACTAACTGTTCCATGTTTTGTTCTATCGGTGAGTTCTGCTGGGACTGAGGAGCTCCTGCTTCAACAGCTCCCCAGCCTGGCTAATCAAGTGAAGGAGAACCATTTACATGCTTCTGACTTTCAGAGATAATTTCTAGCTACAAGTAAGTATGAAATAAAGATGAACAAAGAAGAAAGTGATGCAAACAACACACAAAAAGCTAACAGAAGAAAAATCCCCAGTCGTACCCCTCCTCAGCTGAGGTAGGGTTAAATGCAAAAGAAACTAATCAAATTCAGAGGAATTCTCATCTGCAAAAAATAGTTTAATCATAGAAAGATCTAAGGCCTGCATGTTCAGAAAAGCAGGAGACAAAATATTCTAAATCAAAGGCCGATTCCTTGGAGCACACATTTTAAAGTATTACCTTGAAGCAGACTAAAAAGTAAGTTTCTTATTCCATCCCATTAAGACATCCTCCTACTGGGCTGCCATCCAATTGCAATTGATACCCTTTAAAGTTGAATGCCTTGACCTCCCTGACACAAAACTCTCTTAGTAATTCTGTCTCAAAAAACAGACAGATGAAAGAGACGAGAGAAAAAAAAAAAAAAAAAGAGGAGGGAGGAAATCATGCACTAAAGCATCAAATGACACTTTACGGAATCTGGGTAAAGAGTGTAAAGTTTCCATCTCTTTCCTCAAGTCTGTATGGTAGCTGGAATGAACAAAAATGAAGACTCACCACTTTCTTAAGCATGCAGTAGTTGGATGCTGAGACACAATACTGCCTGGAAAGGCAGTACTCAATCTACTTAAGTGTACTCCTTCCCACTTCAGAAAAAAAGAAACCCACACCAAAACCCATCAAATCCACACCCCCCAAAACAAAACAGTCAAAAAACTAAAACCCAACCACCACACTATTATGACTTCATTCTACAATCCAGAGTTGTGCATGTATTTGTGGCTTTAAAAAGACTGTATAAAATCTCTCTGAAACCTCTGCAGATCATTCAACCCACTGAGAAACTTCCAGTAATACTTAAAAGGGATATAGGAATACATATTATATTTGGGGAAGACAGAGTAACAAACAACAACAAAAAAAAAACCCCACCCATAAAACTAATAGACCGACATATTGGCGATGCCCCAGAAATTGGGGCATCAAAACGTTTTCCTCCACACTGCTTCAGATATTTATAAAAAAATATGCATGTCAAGGATTCTTATGTCCATCTAAGAGGACATCCATCTCAGTGTTTCACTCACAAGCCAATGTCTGTATGCAGAACAGAAAACAGCCTCTTACTGATTTTATTGCTTTCATGAGTACACTCCTAATAACTACCTAGAATGAAGCTGTTACTAATTATTATACAATCTAAGCATTAACAAAATTCAACCAAGAAATAAAATTAAATACAACAAACCTTTTAACTGCTATACCTATATCTGGCCATAAATAGCTTTTCCGTCTTAGTCTAGTCCCTCTGTTCTACCTCTCATAGAAGCTAGAAGAGAGGTAAACTATTACCCACATTATTTTACCTAGATTAGTATTTCCCACATGTGTATTTCAAAATGCTTAAGTGCTTAACTTACAAATTCATAAATTCACAAATGAAGGACACAAATACATTATCAGTTTTACTAACAGGAAAAGTGGCATAGGAGCCAAATATATTCAATCCTTTGTCAAGCCAAACTCTTGGAAAAGCCAATGATATTTTGGTACAATAAAGGTGTATCCATCACTTGTCACAAAATATTAAGCATATCCAACACCACTTATGAAGTCAGTTACTGGAAACACCAGTAAATGTGCAGAGGTGTGGGTTTCACCTTACTACCCTAACCAAGTTGAACTGTACAGTTCCAAGTCCTTAAATCACCTGTCAGGCAATTTGTACTGCAGAAGATACGAATTACAACTCTCTGACTCCTTAAGGTTTCTTCCTTACTGCAGAGCTGCTTGTATGAATTATATCTACCGCAAGATGGATGTTCTACAGCATTTGTGGTAGGAAGCAAATCTAGTATCAATTCCTAAATGACTGCAAGAAACACCTTTTGATATTTAATGTGTGAGGAAGAAAACATGTAATATGTCTCCTTAGAAACTTTTGATTTTTCCAGCATTCCCTATTATGAAACACAATATTATTTTAATAAAAGGGTGTAACTTGTCAATATTGAAAGTGAAAACTAGAGAGGCATCCTAATCCTGACACAGCGTGTTAATATAAATGAAGCCCTTATCATAGAATCACAGAATGGTTTGGGTTGGAAGGGACCTTAAAGATCATATTTTTCCAACCCCCCTGCCATGGGCAGGGACACCTTCCACTAGGTCAGGCTGCTCAAAGCCTCATCCAGCCTGGCCTTGAACATTTCCAGGGATGGGGCATCCACAGCTTCTCTGGGCAACCTGTTCCAGTGCCTCACCACCTTCTCTGTGAAGAACTTCTTCCTGATATCTCATCTAAACGTCCCCACTTCCAATTTAAACCCATTACCCTTTGCCCTGTCACTACAGGCCCTTGTAAAAAGTCCCCCCAGCTTCCTTGTAGGCTCCCTTGTCTGTGTTAACAATACACTTATGAAACATTAGTGATTTTGTTTATATATTTTCTTTTTTTTTTTCAGTATAGCTTGTAAATATTCAAAAAATTTCCACAATTTTCAGATAACATATTCCTTGAATCATCTATGGTAAAGGATTGTCATATTTGTTATTTGTGTTGTGTTGATTCACATGCCATTTATTTCTTTTCTCTGATCACATAAACATATAAAACACCCACAACAGTCGTAACAAAATCCATTACCTTTTTAGATCCCCAAACAATGCCTAAATATCAAAATCTAGCAATTAAGAGATTCTCATTTGGAACTTTTTCTGGAGAACATTTGTAAATCGTTTTTTTTACTATTCTGCTGTCTCAAATAGCAACAGATTGGTAATTCTTTGGTTCTTCCCTCCATGTTGTTTCTGTAACTCACAAGAAAATGATCAGCTGATAAAATGTTATCACACCAGAGATAAGAAAAAAAGAAAGTTACCTAGATGCCTCATAGAAGCAAGATTTACACTCTCACCATGCATCTGCTATCAGTTTAAAAAGTATGGCTATTTCTTCAATGCTAGAATACCATCAAACTGGTATACAGAAAAAAGTTTTCTATATACGGCAATCTGGTAAACTAAAATTTCTCTGTCTCTGCCACAAATTTAACGTTACACATCTGCGGATTCATCTATTTTAAAGAGGCAGCGTGAGCTGGAGATAGTGTAGAGTCAGTTTCCATTGTAGGAACAGCAAGATGGAGAAAGCAGAATGAAGTATGACTAGGAAAAAAAAGACTCCTGAGATAGAGCTGCTAAAGAGATCCTCAGCTTCCTGGAATTAAGCAGCACTGAGTTTCCAAAACAATTTCATTCTAGCAAACATCAGAAATACAGTGCAAGACAGGCTTAGGAAACCCAGTTAAAGGGGGATTTCCTCTCAACAAAGAGAGAGCCAGTCAAGGGGAATCTTTGATTTAGGCTTTGTAAAGGTTGTTGATACTTGCACTAAGAACCCAAGCTGCTTTGTAGTGACATCCTTACAAGCAAAACAAAGAGTTTACAAGTAAAACTGAGATATTTCTTCTCCTAAAAGGATGCAGTATGAACTGTGAATGTGATTTCTCTTGGGACTACACATCGTTACAAAAGACAGAGGCTAGATTCTCAACAGCTTTGTAGGATTTCATGGCTTCAGATCTGCTTAGATGGTTTCCGATTTTCAATTTCAATATTCTAGATTAAGAACAGTATCTCCCATTTATTTTTTCACCTAATTCAGAACAGAACACGGCTCTACCTCATATTTTCAAAACAACCAAATGAAATCTTTGGGGGAGGGGGGGACGGGACACCAAAACCACAAGCGCCATGAACCTGGTCACCATAAAACTAAAACAGTAGTTCTTAGGATCTTAGGTCACATGCAGCCAACTAGCAGAATCACTTGCAAATACCAGAGATGACAGTTTGGCTGTGCTGAAATCAGCAAGTTTTCTGCTACTCATATTAATCTACTGAGGTTTCACCTCATCTTTTGTGATCTCGTGGAACTAGTGGCTGGTATCAGAGCCCTGACCTGCTTATGACAACATTTCTGCATGCAGAAGGAGCCCATAATTCCCACTCATCCATAGCATCCATAATTTGTTAATGCAACAGAAGCCAGGGTTTAGCTAGGTTATCATCTGAAACAGGTTTAACATGGAGCCTATAATCAGCAGGATTCTTGGGAAAACAAATAGCCTTGAAGGGATAATCGCTATTTGGAAGTCAAGTTATGTAAAACATATTTCCCCCTGTGTTATTGCTTCAAGTTGTTTGATTGCACCTAGTATGTGTAAAGAGTGGAAATTATAGAATCTTCACCCTGAGTGGTTTAGGCTCTGTTGTTGTAATAGCTACTTAAGTTTTAAAGGGTTTTCTTGCCTCTTTCTTTTGGTCTTTCTTCATGCAGGTAAAAGCTGATAGGAGTAAAGTAATGAGACAGGATAAAGAAATTCACAGCCAAGGAAACTCTGCCAATTTTGTAAAACAGATGCCAATGCTTTTGGCACCTTCTTGTAGTTGACTAAAAACTGAGTCCAAATTTATCATCAAAGAGCTAGTCAGGCATGCAGATTGCACACATATCTCCCTCAAAGGAAAAGCTTACAAAGTTAGACAACTTCACAGTATCACTTTCTCTTAAAACACAGATCAAAAAACCCTCCTTCCTTCCTCCCAGCACAGACAACACTGTATCTACTAGTCTATACACAATTGTATTTCTTTTTACTCTTCTATTATTACCCATGTATACTGTACACATAACAGACAATAAGATACACTAGAAGTAAATATAATACATCCACACATACCAGAATGTAGCTACTGTTTACCCCCAGTATTCCCAATACAGAAACTGAACTAGAAAATGGAAGCATCAATATAGCAGCAAAATATCCCCTCTTTGCTACAAACTACTACTTTCATGGTTTATCCTGTCAGTAAGAATGCCAAAGCCTGGCTCCATGTTATTCTTCAAACAGAGCACTTTCTCACATGTATTCTTCAAGCAATTACTAGAACTGTACAATGTAACTACAATACCACTTACCCCTGTTAGGCCCAGTCTTCAAGGTACCTGTGCACTGTTTGACCAAACGCAATTTCTCATATGCCTAAGTATTGGTTTTAAATAACATTTCTGCCAGTGTTAAAAAAGAGGTTAGGGAATGGGAGGCATGGATTTTTGGGTACAAGGCTAAGAGTCATTGTATTTTGCTCTTCTGTCTCATTCTCCCTTCTGTTTTCCTTCATTCTCAGTGACAGTCATTGACATGGAGAAGAGAGAAAAACCCTCACCTTCCAACCTGGACACAGTACTCCTGCTATATTCCTAAAGTAGGATGACAGGGTTTTCTTATGGAAAGAGCTGAAAAATGGAAGCTATTTCTTAGAAATAGCATTTTCTTTTAAGTATAGCTTTTTCTCTGTGTGTAGAATATAAGAAATTAATGCTGTTAGAGCTGTAATTTTTTAATTTCCTGACTTGAGAGTGTGAATTGGCCTCAGTCATGCTAGGATTTCATTCTGAAGCTTTGTATTGCATAATCATAATAGGTATCGTAGTCATAATATTAAAATATGCATGATGAAATACATTAAAAGTAAAATAGAATGGCGAGCAACATTGCATCAGCATGCTCTTTCAACAGGTTACACAGTACATACGATGGGGCAGGTCCTCAACTGGGGCAGACTAAGTGTTGTTACACTTAACCCAGAGACACTGAGAGAGGGAATAAAAAAAAACAGGAAAAAAAAAGGAAAAAAAAAAAAAAAAGGCGAGTTTGAGAGATTTTGGTTTCGTTTTGCTTTCCTATAACCATACCTACATGAGAATGAGAGGACAAACACATTCTGACAATCTGATGTTTGTGCAAATTATATATATATATGGAATACTGAGTATGTATGTGGTTGTGTACAGATCATACACATAGCAACTTTCCAAAGTTCTGTTGGCTCTTATAAAGGAGTGTATTTTAGAGGCAAATAAAACATTATTCATTTTCATTATATTTATCATTTCAGGAAAGAGGGTTGTTGCCAAAGTCACTTAATTTTCACATTCATTTTACAAATTGGAGATTACACTTTAAACAGATAAAAGAATCTAAACCAACTAGAATAGGCAAACAAATACATTTTGTCAGTTTTGCTTGAATGTTATTAAGTCAGGAGTTGAAGGTCATGCTTCATGTCCTTTAAAAAAAAAATAATCGCTTTCCCTTAAATTTTTATTTATTTCCCTTCTCTAAGATCACTTTTCAATTTCCCCTAATTTTCAGATAAATATACACACATACACCCCAACAGTGATTTAAGCCAAGACAGCTATTTTAATAAGTTACACATTCTCAATATAATTCTTAATGCATCACACATGCAGTAGTCTCCTAGGACTATGTTCTGCCCTCCACTAGGCAGACAGCTTATTATTCAAAATATGCAATGAATCATTAATGATACAATTTCCCCTAATTTTCAGATAAATATACACACATACACCCCAACAGTGATTTAAGCCAAGACAGCTATTTTAATAAGTTACACATTCTCAATATAATTCTTAATGCATCACACATGCAGTAGTCTCCTAGGACTATGTTCTGCCCTCCACTAGGCAGACAGCTTATTATTCAAAATATGCAATGAATCATTAATGATACACACCCTCAGAGGGGAGATCAGAATTAAGCCCTTAGTCGACGTGTAATATTTGCTCTCAAACTTCATCTGTCAGGAGCAACGGTACTTCACTTAACATTGCCAAAAAACAAATTGGAAAAAGATTAAAAATTTATATGGTCTATATGATTTCTTTCTGTGTCCTCTACACCATGTAATTGGGATAGGTATTATACTGAATGCTCTCCTTCTTCTGCTTGTGCATAGGTTTAACCCTAAAGTTGTGTGGTGCTGTGTCCATCTTTGGACAAGGGCCCATACTTGGCATACTACTTACTCTCTCAAAAAGTACCCAAACCAACAACAAAGAATTATGACAAAGCAATGACTTTCTAAAAGTGCAATCCAGAAGAAAATACTGGAATATAAGAATGACTCTGAGTCAGTAGTGATTCAGATCAATGTTGCATTTATCTTATTCTGCCATCTTAACAATATGTCATCCTTTCTGCTAAGGTAGCACTGTTTTTCTTGATTTATACTATGAGGAACACATAATTCCTTATTTAGCTTGCTTACATCTGATTCATACAGCTTAGATTTTTTTATCTATCTCATTACCAAACCTGAAGAGACTAGGAGGGGTCCCCTAGAAAGGGAAACCTCAGAACACACCCAGTTCACAATTACCTGGAGATTTACGATGAACTGGCATTCTCATTTTATAACTCTGGGAATTACTTTTCTGTCACATAAGTATATGTATTGTTACAGAAACTAGGAAAAAAGCTTTTAGCACTTTTGACCAAATACTGATTCTTGAACTAGAATATTTTCTTTGACTATACCTACAATATTTTGCCACAGATAGTTGGTAAAAAATGAACTGGAAACTACAGTAGTTGGAAAAAAAATGAACTGGAAAGAAACCCATGAAAATTTAACGCTAGAAAATGAAAAATGGTCTCAAAAATATTCCTTAACTTTTTTCCCACACAGATATTCCTGTTAATTACTAAGCATGTATTGTGGTGCACAAAGACCTTTCTCAGTGTGCCCATGCTCTCTTTCAAGCCAGCTGCCAAATGACTAATAAAACAGCAGGGTAGAGTTAGACCTATCCAACTCTCTGCCTGCTGTATCTGGATTTGCATTTTTTAATGTGTTTGCCTGGAATTCTGGAGATGGAGCTCCTGCTATCCCTCCAAAAACTGCTGAGAAAAGGAAACAAATTATGAGGTCATCACTGTATCATGCACCCACAAAGCCCAAGCCCTAAAATCCAAGTTTTAAGAGGGTCTCCACCACCTGTGTCTAGAAGCCTAACACCAGATGCATCAGATTTACCACACATGCTGCATAACCGATTCCCCACTGGATCTGCATCTGTGGATCAACTAGGTGTGCAACTAGAGCTGTCTGCATACCCTGCAGGTACTTTGTCTGTGGTCTTCCAATGGCTTAAGACAGCTCTGAGAGACAGCATAAACTTTAGACCTACACAACCCGCACCTGAAGGTCACCCCAAACCTGATAACCTTTAAAGGTGGATTCCAGCTATGAAATACATTTATGCATGCGATTTTATATATATATATATATATACACACACATTGAGACAGAAAGGATGAGCACTCCTGACATTTGCACAACTCCTTAAAAGTGAAGACAAGCAGTTTCCAATATCCACACATTCTTTTTAAAAGCTAAAGGAATACAAGCAGCAAGGAGCTTGCTGCACCACTCCACAAATCAGCATTCAAATATGAAAAGGGTGAAGAACACATTTTGTGGTAAAGACAACCCTAGGCCTACTGCTGCTGCAAAGTGGGGTGGGGTAGAAGGAGGGTGGAAAATTTTTAAAAGGATATATGTTGATGGCAGAGTCAGAAGAATCTTTAGGACAAGAACAGTACACTTCCTTAGTACATCCATGGCCAGGGGTGAGTTCTTACTGGCAGAGATGAAATATCTAAAGAGTAGCTTGAACTCCATCAGTGTTGGGGAAATCTTGCATCTTGGCCCAGCGCCAACGCTTTCAAGAAGCACCTTGCTTGTTCACTTCCCATGGGTGATGGAATTGACCTGAGAGGAAGTCTGTGGGTCCCACCACCTCAAAGAAACAGTTTTTCTGTTAACAAAGAACCCGAATGGACAAATTAGGCAAATCTTGATCCATGCTGTCTTTATGCACAGATATTGCTGACAGGTTAACAGATTTCATATAGGGAGATATTTTGGACCTACACGCCTGAGTCCTCCTGGTGAGCCCCTCCTGAGCTTACTCATCTGCTACCAAACATGAGACAGCTGACAGGTTTTTAAATGATGAACTCCTATGGGTCACATTACTTAATTATACAGTACATCCAGGGATACGCACATGGGTCTTTTATGGTAAATGATATGACTGTCTTAAAAACTCATTAATATGTCATTAACCAAGCAGACATTTACTAATTAAACAATTAGCCCCTCTCTTCTATTCCTTTGTTCCACTCAAGAGATGCTCATTTACTCTGATCCCCACTCAGATTTCCCACTCCCACCGTCCTTCTTTTAATTTCTTTTTTTCAGGAAAAATATGTATCTATAAAACATTACCATTTCTTTTGGCTCAATTTAGTCAAAGAGGAAACCAAAACAAAGTCTAGATTCCAAGCTGGTGAAAATCAACGTTATCTCACGGAAGTCAAAGGAGTTATGGTGATTTACCCTACCTGAGGATTTTGCTCCAGGCTTCCCAAACACAAGTAACATATTGATTTCAAATGCATGTCTACTGTCAATACACAGGCTTTGTCTGTCCAAACCAACAGCAATTTTTTACAAAACTTCCAGAAATGCATTCAACAACCACTCTGAACTGCATAATTATTAAATGCAAACGAAACCTCTAACACCAATAAAGCAAGTATAAATATGCAAGGATCAAGGCCTGGAAGCAGATCATTCTGAATCACCATATGAAGTTAAACACCAAAGAAGCACGCTGTATTCCTGCTTTTGAAATTCAAAGGATTTTTAATAGTTTCACTTAAGCTGTTTTCTGCTGATAAATGTAGCTTGATCATGTTTGATGTATTTTAACTGTGTTAAACTCTGATACAAAGAAGGATTATCAAATATCTCAAACTGGAATATAGTGAGTTTCTTTTTGGAGAGAAATCCCTCCACTTCTTTGTGATCAAAAGGTAAACAAAATTTTACTTCTACTCAAGTGGCCATCATTTTTTACTGTATATACAGTAGTGCTAATAATATATAAAATTATATATATCGGCTGAAAGAGAGAAAACAAAGAGGGGGTGTCTTTTCTTTCTTGCATTAGAAGTGTTCAAATTCCTATAGCTTTACAAGGAGTAATGGGATTAAAGTGAAAGTGGGGTGGTTTAGATTAGATATCAGGAAGAAATTCTTCACGGAGAGGGTGGTGAGGCACTGGAACAGGTTGCCCAGAGAAGCTGTGGATGCCCCATCCCTGGATGTCTTCAAGGCCAGGCTGGATGAGGCTTGGAGCAACCTGGTCTACTGGAAGGTGTCCCTGCCCATAGCGGGGGGGTTGGTACTAGTTGGTCTTTAAGGTCCCTTCCGATGTAAACCATACTATGATTCTATGATTATTTACGCTTACTTGCCAGGAAATGGTCGTTCAGAAGCACTGGATCATTTGTAGATCATAGAAAAGGTTCAGCTAGGCACGGGCAAAGGGACAAAGACAAATCTTTTAGAAGACCCCTCTTCATACTGATACAGAAGTGAGAATGATGATCCTTATCCTTCATGCATTATATCCTCACTCAGAATCACACTACACAACAAAAGCAAATCCAGTCCTAGAGAACTTGGGGATGACTAGCCTACATAAATTACCTTATATACCAGGAATGGATAAAAATCTTTCCCTTGGCTTTTTGCCTCCCATCTCAGCTGGGCAATCTGTGGCAGCTGGATGCTGGTGCAGTCCACTATCATAAGTTACTAGGAATGATGAAGTAGCTTCAGAGTAGTTGAGAGTAGCTTACACCTCAGCATTCACCAGGACCCAACAGGCCATCAGAAAAATACCAACAGCTTTACTGCAATGGAAGGCCTGGCCAAGGAAGTATGAGGTGGTATGTGAACAGGCTGAATGAAGATATTTTTTAAGACTAAACAAAACTTGAGAAAATTCTTGCTTAGGAGAAAGGTTCTGTGCACAGCCACAGTACAGAAAGTCTTCCATATTCTCTGTGGACAAGAGTAGCATGGGTAATGGTAACAAAAGTTACTCCTACACTACATCATTGAAAGACCTCTTCTTGATCTGGAGGGACAACAGTAAGGCATCTGGAAGAGTTAGGACTTGTCTTCCCTGGCCCTGAATCCTGCTCAGTTACACATTTGGACCCAGCAGCCCTTTGGAGAGCAAAGGTGACTTTATTCTTGCTGATTTAACTCTGTGGTCTATAAGGGATCAGTTAGAAACAACAGAAGCCTCCATCACACGTGCATTGTCACTGACATGTTCACTCAGGCCATCAGGAACACTGAACACCCACAGAGCCATAGCAAGTTTTCATTCCTAACTACATACAGCTTCTATGTTTAACCACAAAGCAGTTAGCATAGTAATACTACACAAAATCTGTAGTAGGCTACACTCTTCTTCTATACAATATCTATGAGGCAATATATGTGGCAACAGTATAAAGAAGCTGCAGCCCAAATGAAAATTGTCCTCTAAGGATAAAGTCCCTGACTTTCTGAGTATGGCTTTTTTTCTCCAAGATTTCTTCCTAAAGTGTCACTTATCTAGCAAACAAGGGCAGTGTGAGAATGAGGACACATGCTATGAATGAGGTGCAAATCATGAATCATAGATTTTGCAACAGGCCTTTAGACAAAAGAAATATTTACCCTAATGACTAATATAACCAGCCAAAGGTCTGCGCGTGAACACTACCAATAACCATTTGCTGCTAGACAAGCCACCCTAATTCCAGAATCGGGTAGTAATTAAGTACTATGACAAAACCCCACACAAGACCTTCATTTCTCAGCACTGCCACACAGACAAGAACACACAGGCAAGCAAGATGCAACTCCACTTTTTAATACCTGTTGTATAGAGAGACAAATTTCCAGAACTGCAAACACAGAAGAGCAAAGTGGTATTTGCGTGAGAAGGATTTTCACAAAGGAAAGATCAATCCCCCCTCCACTGACTGAAGAGAAAATTAATTACTGCAGTTGGCAGAGGATAAATGATTCCAATTTACAGAGTTGTGTAATTATAGCAGCTGCAGAGTCGAAGACTGGATGCTAACTTTGAACCTCCACCCCAACATGACATTTCTACTTGCGTTTAGTTCTGCCACTTGTGAGCATGTTGAAAGTTCTCTCACTGCGTCTTCATAATTATATGTTGGTTCAAAAATAATCATTGGCTCCATTGCATAGATGAAACCTTATCATCTGGTTAGCAAAAGGTATGCTGTATTGTCTTTGAAGTACTGAAATCCCCACAGTGGAAAATTTATTAGGGGAAAGTGATGTTATGGCAACACAATTAATTCTGCCACAACATGCAGAATTAACTACACTGTTAAGAATTAAGGATTCAAAGAAGAGTTCAAAGGAAGAAAAATACTGTATGTCAAGTCATAAAGTATAACCTTTGTATAAGGTCTGACAACACTATATTGTAAAGAGTCATCTCAGCGAGACTTCTACTTGAAGAAAAAAAAAAGGAAAATAAATGGTTAAGGAGACGGAGAAATATCTTTAGTGGTTTTCTTTTTTTCTCCTCTCTCATGGGAGGTTGTCAGTTATGGTTGTATAGAGAATTCTGTTCTCTTTTTGAAGCCAGGAGGAAAGTTTTTAATCTCATCTTTAACTTTAATCCTTTAAAATATGTAAGAGATTTAAACGTGAACAGGGTAAATTTGGCAGAAGATCCGAGCTATGGAAGTAAGGTAATTTCTTTCAACTACTGATTGCCAAGGGAGTTCAAAGCCTGCCACCTAAACTATCTATCAATTCCAGCTACAAGCTGCAACCTACTGATTTTTTTACATTTCTTTCTGTTGATCAAAAATATTTAGAAAGTCACCAGCTACGAATGAGTGAAACAATGTGATTATTACATACAGGGTTGGGGGCTCTCTAGTGCTGTTGCTTTTTCTAGAATGAATGAAGAATGAAAGACATTTTCTCAAGCAATACACACAACATCATCTGTGGTGACTGTAGTTACTTTATGCACCAACAAGAAAGAAGCTAGTACACAAGAACAATTTCAGAAAGTCCTAGAAAATTAGTAACAAAGTTAAAAATACAGCTTTTAGTACAAGGAGATTATTTCGACTTTAATGAACTATTTTATGCCATCTAAAGGTCATACAAATCTCACCTACCAAGGCAATGCACTTACAGTCCATTAGCGAAATGGAGGTATAGAAACCACATTATGACTTTTCACTCTGAAGTTCCAGTACACACATACACTGAAAATGCTGGTTTGAAATACAATATTATCAGGCTATTGCCATTGAACTGAGGTCAAATCCCACAGTGTTCCCTAAGACTATGTTCTTTTTCTATCGAGCATTTCCCAATAGGAATATAAAATAGTTTGGATTTGTTTTGGGTACTTCCCATCCCACCCTACCCACACCACCACCAAAAAAAAAAAAAAAAAAAAAAAAAAAATTTACACCCAAATTTGCAACTAAAGAAGGTATTTACATGAAAAATTAGCACAAAGTAACAATACCTCTTAACTAAGGTTATACCAAAATCCTCAGAAAAGCTTAACGTTGAAACAAACAGCAGAAACCTACTTTTTTTGGTCATAGTCAGCCTCTGGTTTTCATTGCCTGGTTACAAATTACCAGCTGAACTCAACTAGCAGATTTACACCTCTCTATCTAAACCACTTTTATTTATTAGGTAAATTTTCACTGTTTTCAATGCCATTGTATTAACAAACCTAGAAGACAGCTGAGGCCTGTTTTAAAAAGGACTGACTCAAAATGACTAGAGATCTCAGGTTTTGGCTCTACGCAACTGTTGTACAAAAGATGAAGCAATTATATAATCAGATATGCTTGGCCTTCTCTACTCTTTGATCAATTCAACATGTGCCAAACCCATGTCATATGAATGAAAAATCTAACCCAGAACGAAATGACTATGCCATAAGAATGAAAAACTAATCCAAGAGGGCCCACATCTGTTCTCAGTCACATCAGACCCAGGACAAATTGAAATGCCATTGAACTCGATGAATTTTATATCGGTGCTAATAAGATTAGGATTTAACTTCCTCTCCCCTTTCTTAAAGAATGTGCAGCATTTGCATAATTAAAAGTCAATATGGAAGAAAATAAACAGTTCTGCAGTACTTAATGCAGCTATAATCAACTTTAAAATACAATAAAATTGTTGTTTCTATTATTATTCTTAAACCAGTTATTGCAAAACTTGTTTAAAACATCACAGGTAAGATCACAAACACCGATCCTGAGTATAAGATATGCTTGATGAAACATCATTAAAATCTTGAGCTAACGTTTTATATATTTATACAATTTATACAGTTACATTATAGGTTAAACTTATGTAACTACATCCGACTTAGACTATAGGAATCTTCATTAATGAAAAATTCCTAGAGAATTTTGCCTGAATAAGGTATCCAGGACCTCACAGAGATATACAGGAGCTAGCAGAGTTCTGTCAAGAGCTAGTCCAAATCCCTGCAAAGCCAATTCAGTCAACTCTGAAACAACCTTCTTAAAAATATTCTTATCCTTGAGCAAACATGAAGATAGAGAACATTTTAAACAAAATGCTCTTCACTTTGATTGTAATTTTCTATTAGTCCTGTTATTGTTGAAGGCTTTTTTCCAAGCATTCATCCCCACCACCGGCAGCTTTCTGTAGCTGGATTTTGCTCACTTTCATAATACCATGATTTGTTGCCATGGAAATTATTGCTATGTCACAAACAGAAATTTATGCCTTTGTGGAAAGAAACAATATTCTAACCTAGGAAAGCACAAATATCTAAAACTGAAAACTGACAAAAAATAAAGCAGCTTGCTGTGAAAACTTAGCTAATGTTGGTTTTGGAATCAGAGAGAGTCTTGAGAATATTTGCAACTTTTAAGTTGTTGAAAAGTCCTTGGGTGCATGAAGAAAACATTAGACACACAAAAGTTTTCTGGTTATAAGCTTAGAACTCTTACTGCATTTCGTCAGAAAAGAAAAACAGATCTATACTACCTGAGGAGAATTAAGAATTTAAATAGAAAAAGAAAACAGTATATTCCTGAGTCAGACAGGTTCATTTGAACTATATATCAGTTCCAGCAATGACAGTATGGAGACAGTCGTAGCACCCATGTTAGAAGGTTGTCTTCTCATGCTTCCTATATATCTGAAAGAAAGGAGGTTCCTTCAGCAGGCACTTTCTAAAGGCTTTAGAGAATTCCCACAGCACCTAAACTAGGGTCCTGTTCTAACCTTCTTGAAGGAGAACTGGGCTTTTTAATTATTCTACTTTTTCTGTCTCTTATTTTTACATGTGCTGTCTATGAATGCTACTGGAATCTGTTGCGGCTTTACCCATGTGACAACAAAAGTAATTTTTAATGTTTATTGATCCACTCCGGGGTTTTTTTTTTAATCATCTGTAACGACATGAAGATATTCTCTGTGATCTCTTAAACCACACTTGATATGACAATTTCACTTGTGTTGTTCTGTATATATTTCTTCTCTCTGATTTTCCATTTCTGTCTAGGAGAGATGTCTTAAAAGTATAATTATTTATTATTTTTCTGCACATACTGTTCTGGATCTTTACACTATAGTGCTAATGAGATCTAGACAGAAAATTTAAAACTTCAGACAGACAAAAGAATCCATAGATTTTTTTTCAATAACTTGCTACTCATACTGTTTTCCTGCAGGGATGTTTTTCAGTTCAAACAAGCTAAGCCTCATCAATAAGAACATTCACCAGAGAATAAGGACTGCTAAGAGGATCTGAATCTGCCAAGTTCAAGAAGTGCTACTGTTCAGAACTTCCGACAAGGACTACAGTTAATTTTTTTCCCTGATGACATCACTCTGCAGAAGGAAGGTGGAGGTGTGGACTTCCCTATTTTTCCTGCAGATCCTTGAAATAGAAAAGATCAGGCTCCCTTATTCTTTTGTCCTTCATCAGGAATGAGAACTGGATATGGCTAGCAAATAGTAAGGATGCTCCATCTTTGTGAGACTGGAAAACATCATTCCTCTTATTCCCCACATTATCTTGAAATATGACCTCAAGATATAAGTGGTAAAAGATTCCACTGAGGGAAATTTATTCCTCCTCCTTTATTTTCTTTACCTTCCTTGGATTTCATCATAAAACAAGGGAAGGAGGGAAAAAAAGTCAGAAATAATAATAAAAAAAAAAAAGCTAGAAAGTCAGAAAACTTTCTGCTTTGTTTCATTGCTTTGGTTTTTATTATTGTCATTTTCTCAGTTAGACTAGTTCAACTGACCAAGATTTCATTCACACAAATGTTTTCAGAAAGTTTAAGAATAAGTAAGGCTTGCCCAAATAAATATTGATGAAGGCATTCCCACTAACTCTGGTCTCACGTCTGAAAAGAGGAGTTTTTTTTTTATTATTTGTACACTGGAGAAGATGAACAACTGTATTTCTGAAAGTTTGCAAAGATAAAAAAAGTCTTATTTTGTATAACTGACTATCTTCTACCCAGAAACAAAAAACCCAGACTGTAACTTTGATGGCCCAGCTCCTGAGACAAATCAGGAAAATCAAATGACAAATTCCATTTGTCAACCAATCAATAAGGTTAAGGTTTGATGACACAAACAATTGCCTAAATAAATTAGAGTCCACTTAGCCATCAATCTTAAAATAAGCTAACACTGAAAGAACCATCAAGCCTCTCTTGCATAGAGTTTAAGGGTAAGGTGCCAAAAGACAGCCAGAAAAAGCATGAATGCCAGCTGGGAAGGAAAAAAGTCTTTTTGGCTTAACTAGAAATGATGGTTAATATTCTTGGTGAAAAGAGCTTTGGTGAAGTGAAGAAGGGTGAAATACTGTAAAAACATCAGAAAATACTGGAAAATTAACAGAGTTGAAACAGCATTTATGAACCACTGAGTGGAAGAATAAGAAAATAAGGCAGCAATCTGAGACATTACAGGTCTAGGATACGAAAATACATTTATGATTTGTAATATAGAATTATTATCATATAAGCACATTTCTTTATTTTGCAATGAAAAGAAATCCAAGTACTTTGAGCATGAAAACACTGTTCTGTCATCACAACAAAGCACTCTCTACACACTAACATAGGAAGGTTTTACCTGTCCTTCACGAAGTCACTTCTGCACCAGCTGTAATGTGTATCATTTCTTTCACTCCTATCTTAAAAACACCGATCAATCTTAAAATAGCTCACTTACTGCAGCACATTGGAACCTAAAGTCTGGAAGTAAATATGAAACCTAACAAAATTTCACAATTAGGTACACATAATACAGTTTATTACTCTTTTTTTTTTTTTTTTTAGCATCAATGGGTATTTTTAGTGATCTGTTTTGGTTCACAGCAGTCTCTCACATTTCCTTGGTTTTGTTTATATAGTTAGCCAAAGTTTTTATGCATTTTATGCTTGCTTTCTTTGGCCAAATAGTCTATGTGACAACTCTTTTAATAGGAACACATGTAAAAGCACAAAACAGTTAATGTGCTTATTGAATCGTAGAATAATTTTAGATTGGAAAGACTTTTAAGATCATTGAGTCCAACTGTTAACCCAACACTGCCAAGTCCACCACTAAACCATGTCCCTGCGTGCCATGTTTAAGTATCTTTTAGTACCTCCAGGGATGGTGACTCAGCCACTTCCCTGGGCAGCCTGTTCCAATGCTTGACAACCCTTTCGGTGAAGAAATTTTTCTTGGTATCCAATCTAAACCTCCCCTGGTCCAACTTGAGGCCATTTCCTCTCATTCTATTGCTTGTTACTTGAGAGACGAGACCAACACCCACCTCATTGCAGCTTCCTTTCAGGCAGTTGTAGAGAGTGAGAAGGTCTTCCCTGAGCTTCCTCTTCTCCAGACTAAACAACCCCAGTTCCCTCAGCCGCTCCTCACAGGACTTGTGCTCCAGACCCTTCCCCAGCTCCGTTGCCCTTCTCTGGACACACTCCAGCACCTCAGTGTTCTTCTTGTAGTGAAAGGCCTAAAATCAAGCACAGGTTTTGAGATGCAGCCTCACCAGTGCCCGGTACAGAGGGACAATCACTTCCCTAGTCCTGCTGGCCACTCTGTTCCTGATGCAGACCAGGATGCCCTTAGCCTTCTTGGTCTGTTGTGACCAACACTTAGGTTCTACTATGGTTTCTTCTAAAAAGCATACTGAATTTTTTTTCCCATTAATGGAAGCAGAACAGTGTTTTTTACACATGGTCCATGGGCAAGTTCTAAGGTAACTAAGAAAAAATGCTTAGCATCAATAATAATAAATTAATTACAAAAGGGTTTGGACATTCCCTTGGAAATGATTAGCGATCTGAAAATCAAAGAACTTAAAAAAACCCCAAAAATCAAAAGAAAACTGTGCATCAATATCAGTATTCCTTAAAACAGATTAAAATCTCCACTTTCAGAAGTGTGTAATGCTACACATCTGACAATGACCTCAGAGCCCAATGCAAATTAAGTCTTCATTATTTACCTGATTTCTGCCGTTAACTTAAATCATGTAGTAATCATGCAAATACTCACTTCAGCAGTTTCTTTAACTTTCACAGAATTACAGCAAGGAGCAAGACATGCAATTATACAAAACAAAATTCCTTGCACGTATCAGACATTACACTGGCAATGAGGATTTTCTCAGGAAGTTGCAATTTGCTATATAAACATCTTAATTTTATCACAGGTATTTTCAATCACAAAACCAAATCAAAGCACTGTATTCCAAGTTAGTGTCACTGTGAATTAAAACATTTTGTTTTGTTGAATTGAACTACAGCCTTCCATTCAGATTTTGTTGGGCATCAATCTGCATCTGCCATAGCACACAATCTAACATACAAACTGCTGTCCCCGTTATCTGCAGTGGGGACTACATCTCCCATCAAAAAGTGGCCTGTGCTTTGATCACACAATATGAGCCATCGTGGGAAATCTAACAGCACTGATGGGCAAAAGCAAGTGTAAAACACAGCAGCCGTATGACAGCTCTCATGCAGCAGTGTCACTTTGGGTAGATGCAGTGTAGCACTGAAGCAAGACCTGTGGACCAAAAAGTATTTTGCTACTTTTGTGCAAATTCAATACAAATCCAGGCTTCTGTGTATTGTCTCACGGGACTGGTGTTCCTCTTGTTTCCTCCACATGGGGCTAAGAAGAGAGTTTTAATACATCTCTGCCAAAAAGAGTGGTTTGTACCAATTTGTACAAGGGAAAAAAAACCACTTTGAATTAATTTCCAAATTCCATTTCTGCTTTATAAAGCCTCAGGATTCTGCTAAGAAAAAGCTTCAATGGCCTATCATCTGTTCAATTTTCTGAAGCTTAAGTAAACTTTGACCCAGGCTGGAACCTAGTTTACAATTTTTTTCATTGCAATTTTTTTATTTTTAGGACAAAATTTTGTGGGTTTTTTAATGGTTTTATGACTCAGGAAAATTTTTTTCATCACCCAAAAGAGGCACAATTGACATTCAATTTTCTTTAATACTTTTTATCCTTCAAAGATGTGTTGGCATTTCATAGGAAATATGAAAGATGTCAATGATCTTGCGAAGGTGAACTGTAGTTTGCAGGCTATTACATATTTTATGAAGTCAATTAAACAGAAATACAAATTTCAAACTAGATATAATTTTATGTCTTAATTTGATTACAAATATAATGATGTGCTCCTCTTCAGGATATTTTAATACCAACATAATAAAGCATTATTTTTCATTCAGTTTGATTTGGCTGAGCACAGAAAACTAAATGCAGCTAGCCCTATGCCTCAGAAAGGTTTCAAGGGCCAGAATAATAACAACAGATTCATGTTAAGGAACTTAAGGATGAAACTGAAGAGAACTTCCACACTTGTAAGGAACTGGCTAGTACTTAAGATATACTAGGAATGAGGGTGTATCTGAATTTTTCCACCACTTTTCAAAGCATAGGCATCTCTGTCCACCTGGCTCTCCCAGCATGGGTACTCTGCAGAAGACAGGATCCTATTACTGTTCTCTTGGTGAAGCAAATGGAACGTGGTAGTGCTGGTATTTACCTTTTGATTAGCAACCTTGTAATCAGCAGGCTCCTCTCAGCTTGAGGTAGTTTAAACCCACATCTCCAGAGAGAACTCTCAAAACCAAATTCATCCTGTTCTGGAAGAAGGAATTTTCTCCATCTTTCCTTCTGTGGCTATGAAACTGGACTGGTAGAAAACCAGATTCGTTGTCTCAGAGACAGTAAACGGCTATCTAAGTGAGGGTGAGAGTACCTGAATTCCAGGTATTCACTCAAGCACTGTTTGATACCAGTGCATCCAGCCTGCTCATAATATGCTGAATGGCAATTCTCTTCCAGGGACCTACATGAAAGAAAGAACAGTTTCTTCATCCCGACTGGACTTAATTTAAGGGATAGGCACTGACCTCATCAAGATGTCCCTAGTTCTCAGCAAGCACGGAAGATGACTATTAGTGTATTTGGGACACATGAACAACTGTGGGGTGGTACCTTGTGAGTTTAGACATCTGCAGTCCCAGCCAACAGCTGAACAGGGACTTTATGGAATGTGGAAATTGGAATTAATTATTGAATCTAGTCTGAAGTGTGTAGTCACTCTTGGGGGATATTCAGGTACTAGGATGGGCAACACCACATTCCAAAACCACATTCCATTCACAATACAGATGTTACGTCCCACAGGATTTTTGAAGAACACTGCTTCCACCAAATTCTGTATCAAACTCCTCCATTGCTTCTCATATGAGCAGACACAGGTACCTACTGTTTATTATTGTATCTAAGTGCTGTCCTTAAGTTGTAATTTGTGGGAAGAGGAGATCACTCCAAGAATATCAGCATATGAGAAATCCGTCTAAACATCTCTAGCCTTGATGTTATTACTTCCTATCACCAAACTCATCCTTGAAGTAATCTATTTTCATGCCCTTCCAAAGCTTTTCACCAATTCTTTATTCATTGCTGCACAACAAAAAGCCTTAAACTTTAATGTGTTGCATGACTTTTATTTCCTCCCTATTCACTGAATTTCATCTCCAAAGTTGCCACACGTTTTACACTTTCAACACAATGAGGCTTGGAGTCGTGATTGTGCCTGGGAGATTGGAAAATATCTATCCTTAGGCTATATTATATGCATATGAGGACCTAATACTATTTAAATAACAGTTAAAACCACAACCTTCAAATACAAAGGCAGCTATTAAAATATTGCTGGAGGCAATGTGGCAAGGTTTATACTCATTTTATACAAGATACAGGAATGGAATAGAAGGTTGTGTCATTTGAATGACTACCCTGTATTCCTCTCTATTTTCTAATTATCACAGATTTAATCAACTTGTTCTGTTTGCATATTTTGCAATAACCTTTCCTCTTCCTCCCTTTTTCAGGGAGGAGGAGAGGAATTTATATAACATAGTAAGTTTAAAAAATATGAGCTACATGGAAGACAGAACAGCAACTAAGATACTGTGATTAATTTCATAGACTTCCAGTAGGAAGTATTTAGTTTATCGGCACATAGTAAATGAATATTAAAATATGCATACCCCAAGGCTACAAGTGAAAGTAGATAACAGCTGTTGGTCTAAAATGTGGCTCCATAATGCAGAGATTAGAATAAGCTTGTAATTATGAATTAAAGCTAGAACAGTAAAACAAAAAAATTACAAACAAACAGCTACTCCTTAGCCCATACCATTTAAAACTAGTTTTCTTCATTAAAAAAAAAATAAATAAATAAAAGGGGAGGAAAGGGAAGGGATTGCTCCTATTGGGTTCAGGAAAAAAAAAATGTTTGCACAAAAGCAGCAACAACCAGCTCCTTTTAGCTTGTGTTTTTAAAAATGTAGGTATCTCAGTTTTAGATCAACAGATTTTCATAGCGGATAGAAAAACAAAAACCACATTACTACTGTCCACTTTAATGAGAGATTTGGCTTTGCATAGCAAGTACACTATCCTTACACTTGATATCACAGAGCTGGAAAAGCAGGAAAAAAACAGAATCAGATAATCTGTTTCATTGCATGAAGTATACTGTTGGCCAGTCTGATATTCCTTTTACTCACTGTGCTGTCATCATGTATGAAAGATGTAAGTCAATATGAAGGACGGACCTATGTCAGCCATTGAAAAAAAATGGTTTATCCACTCCATGTTTTCCTCATGTACACAGCATAGCTACTGTTTTTAGCCTATGTCTCAAAATTTTCAAATCTCTTAGCCTATGAGGTCATTAACAGTGCATTTAAAGTAGTGTTTCATAAAAGAAAAGAAATAGAAGAGCGTTTTATACACAAAGTCTAAGTGAGCTAAACCAGTCTAAAAAGATCTTTTCTTTTTCCCAACAGACAAAATTTCTCCATTAAAGAAAAACAAATAAACAAACAAAAATCACCCTCTTGACAGGTTTGTTAGTTGGATTTCACTAGCGGTTGCTGTTAGTGTTGCCCACCACTGTCACAACCAGAAGATGTAAAGCACGATTTAAAATTGTATCCAGGACACAGAAATAGGGGAGCATTCATACAATCTAATCCCAGTGCACAAATTACAAGGTTAATTTCCCTGCATAATTGATGGAGAAAGACAAACTCCACCAGAAGATAATTCAGACCAGCCTGGTTGCTCAGTCACCTGAAGGCTTTTCCTTCTGTTACCTAAACTTGATGCCGGCATATATCCAAACTGAACTATGAACACTCTCCCATAACATGAGGACCTTATTGTTACTAACTACAGCACTATATGCTTACATGATGCACAGGAATCTTTGTCACAGCCTTGCACCAGCTCTGTGTCTGGAGAACCACATAGCTGGAGTAAGAAGACAGATCTTTTTCAATTGCACCTACAATCACAAAATTATGGAGCAACTATGTCCAAGCAACTGTGGCAGCTGCAACTAATTTAGCCTACTTCCCAGCCTTTTTGCTTGACTGGTATAGTCACACCTAAGACTGTAGCATAGTCATACCTTGAATACAAGATGGATACAAATAGACTAGGGATTATAAGGAATCAGTATGATCCTAAGAGAGCCAGTTAAAAAAAAAAAAATAAGTACTTGGTCCTACTTCATTTTGCAAGGTAACAGAACTTCTGAAATTTGACTTCTGATACACTACAGATTTTAATTTTAAAATCAGAAGTAATTAAAAGCACTAAATTTCAAGGATAACACAATATTCATCTTTGACAACAAATTTTTACTTATCAGGCCTCCTCACCAACAGATGCTTCTCACTTTATTATGGCTAGGTTTTCCATTCAGCTAGGGAGATGCTCTTCCTTTTTAAAGGCTACACAGATAACTTTTAATAGTTTCTTCTTATTTTCATTTTTTTTTCTCTGCTGCTTCCCCTCCTCCCCAGGTGTATATTTCACAAGCATGACTTCATGGTAGCATGTAGTTCTTTCCTAAATGTCTGACTTTCTAGAGACTCAGACCAGTACACTTTCAAAATGAAAGAAAATGTAACGGTCTGTAGGAAATCCATGAGCTTTAAAAAACTATTGTTAAAATGTTAAGTGGTTAGGTCCTACATGATATTACTGCAAAAGCCACTACAGAGCACAGATGAGTCACACATCATAACTTTGTTTTATATCATCACAAAGCCAAAGCTTGTTTGATGATATCATTTCCTGATGATATCAGGAAATATCACTTAGAAGAACCACAGGAGTTTTTAGTATTTGCCAAGTTGCATTTTTCTTATGATTTCCAATAAATCCTTAATTTGTAGAGAAGTCTTATATTCAGCATCTCCTTTAGAGACAAATTTTTGTGAGAATTTTTAAACCATTACTGATTATGACACAGCTCGTATAAATGAATGAATTTTATATGAAGCAGACACTGCGCACCCACCTGATATATATTGATAAGCAAAACCAATTAGCCACTTGTTCTTCAGGACTAGAAGTTTTACTCTATTGGATTGTTCTTTCCAAATGATTGTTTGATTAAGTTTTCTACAAAGAAAAGAAAATACAGTGACATGAATTAAATTACAGAAATTTAGTAAATCTTTGCAAGTATTTTACAAAATACCATTCTTTACTTAATAAAGGGCAAGCAACATATTTTATGATTTCCCATTCATTCGACAAAGCTATGGTGTTTGTAATTGTGTATATAAAACCATCAGTCTTGTAGAGCCGTCTTTAGCTGAGCAAGCCCCAAAGCATCCCGTCCATTCTGCTCAGATCTGATCAGCATCTTTATAGTTTATCAGCCTTGGGGTTCAATTTTGTTTTGGATGCTTTTATAAATGAGCACAATCACTGGTGAATCTGTTCTTCCAGATTGCAAAGAGAAAAATCGAGAGAAGAACTTTAGTAGATTACTGTGTCACTGAGGATAAAGTACAAGCACAAATGCACCTAAAGTAGTCTCAGAGATTATTTCATTGGGTGTACATTTTCAGTTTTATTTCAGTAAAATTAGATGATTGTCTTAGTTATTATTGTTTTTGAAGCTATATTCTGTCCCCAGGCAAGGTGCATGATCAATGCACTATCTAGCAAAATCAATTTGTTGCAAAGTACTATTTATTTAAAAAAAGGAAAGAGGAGGAGAGGAGAGTAATGCATAGCAAATGTGAAAATGATTATAAGACTTCTTCTAGTAAAGCTCAATTTTATCACTGAGCAATGGAAGTTAAGAAGTAATATACCTGATTTCACAAAGCCTGTACAAAACTACTTCTATATACATATTTAAACTTTAAGGTAGCCAGTGAAAAGCTAACATCAAGTTTTGCAGCTTCTTTTATTATCACTCTAAGTGATACATTTTCAGCAATAAATTAATGGGACATGTGGTCCTCCTCTGCTATACTGATCAACCACACAAGTGGTTCCATTTTTACAAAAACAGGATACACGAAAGAATGCATATATTATAATACAAAAGAGGATTAGGTTTCTTTTCAATAGCTATAAAAACTCTGTGCTTGCTATGCTTTGTTATTCAAGAGATCATCAATATCACTGAATATCTGATGAGTTAAGGGGAATGTGATTTTCTCAAACAGCAGGAAGGCTGCAGCCTCATGACAGATAGGGTCAATTTTGTTTTCAGAAGCTGTTGATGTTCTTGTGCTACCTCTGTCATGGCCACCACGTTAGAAGCGTAGTGAAAATCCATTATCTGCAATCTCAGTGAAAACATTTGCCACTGAATAGTTATTAGCAACATAAACTTCCAGTCAATTGGAAACTGAGTATTCATATGTTTAATGAGAAAAAACTTCCGCAAAAATGGTTAATTAGGACTGGTGAGATTTACTATCACCTCTTCACACAGGATCATCATCAGTAAGATTACAAAAGTTCTAGAAATACATGAAATTACAATGTTGGATGCTGAAGAGAAATGCAGTTTTGTAACTGTATTATGAAGCTGAATTCTGAGACCAGTTTCTACCACCATCTAGCAGTAACTAGTTATATGTTGTACAGAGACATAGAATCACAGGATGGTTTGGGTTGGAAGGGACCTTAAAGACCATCTAGTTCCAACTCCCTGGCATGGGCAGGGACACCTTCCACTAGACCAGGCTGCTGGCCTTGAACACTTCCAGGGATGGGGCATCCACAGCTTCTCTGGGCAACCTGTTCCAGTGCCTCACCACCCTCTCCATTAAGAACTTCTTCCTGATATCTAATCTAAACCTCCCCACTTTCAATTTAAACCCGTTACCCATCACTACAGGCCTTTGTAAAAAGTCCCACCCCAGCTTCCTTGTAGGCCCACTTCAGGCATTGAAAGGCTCCAATAAGGTCTCCCCGGAGCCTTCTCTTCTCCAGGCTGAACAAGCCCAATTCTTGCAGCCTTTCATCATAGGAGAGGTGCTCCAGCCCTCTGATCATCTTCGTGGCCTCCTCTGGTCTCGCTCCAACTGGTCAGTATCCTTCTTATGTTGAGGGCTCCACAGCTGGACGCAGCACTCCAGGTGGGGTCTCACAAGAGCAGAGTACAGGGGTAGAATCACCTCCCTCAACTTGCTGGACACATCTACCACTGACATACACAGGTGTGAATATAACCATTTCATTTTATGACTTGAGCAATGAGATAGCTGAGCTTAGGGGAAAGAAAACCGCTACCTGAGAATGATGGTGAATCTGTGTGGTTTTCCATCTCATAAGAAACAATGCTGTCAGTACTGGACTTTGAGTTGGATAGTTTCTCTTCTAGCAAATGCGTAGAAATGGGGGTGTTCCGAATTCAGCAACAATCTCTAATGGCACCTGTCAAGTTATCCTTGCTGTCCACTTAATTATCATCCCCTTTTACTGGAAAAAAGAGAAGGATGACCCATGTTCTTGTACAACAGTATGACCAGTCAATCTATCTGGTGTTTTCTATTAATAATGCATGTTTTCAAGTAGCAGGGCTACACAATAATGCTTTCTGGTTTTATGTTACCAAATTATAGGCCACATTCCTGAGGAAGATCCTCTTGAGGCCATGACCGTGTGAGATTTGAATAAGCCATTTTCAAAAGGCAAGATGGTACACATTACTCAGAGCTACTTAATGAAGCAACTGTGTGGTCGGAAGCACTGTGGGAGAGAGAGACTTGGCAAGTGAGTTAAAGCAGCCTCAAAGGAATTAAGACAACACTGACTTTAGCCCCACGGGTGGTACTAGTTAAAGGACTAGATGGTAAAGTCAGCTAGCTACCAATGTCTATCAGGGCTGCCCAGGGAGGTGGTTGGTCACCATCCCTGGAGGTATTTAAGAGATGTGTGGACCAGGTGCTTAGGGACATGGTTTGGTGGTGGTATTAGCAGCGTTAGGTTAATGGTTGGATTTGATGATCTAAAGGTCTTTTCCAACCTAAAAGATTCTATGATTCCATGTCACACCTACATGCTTCCTTTGACTCTCCCTTCAGGTCTCTCCAACATTGCCCAGAAAAAGATGCAGCCTTGGCTGAGTGGGTACCACAGCTACCACAGTAAAGACAACTCATGTATAAACCCCATATAAAGAGATTTCTCTGGCCTGTCTGTTCTTTTACACCACCTTCTATTCCTGCCAAATGCTATTGTGCTTTAATCTGTGCACTTGGAAATATTTCAATTGCTAAGAAAAAGAATTATGGCATAATCACTGTCATCATAAATCAGAACTTGATTTCCATCAAAATTCCAAACTCAACCCCTTCCTCTTCCCCCACCCATGCATTTGAGTTTCAGTCCTTCAGACTGTAAATTACTTCATGAATGTAAGCATGGGCACAAAAGAGATACATAAACACTTACATAAATATCCAGATATTTGTGCAAACATACACATGCTCACAGGTGGAGGCATCTTAAAATTTCTCTTCTACTTAATCAAGAAACTCCATTTCTTTAATTTATGCAAGAGAAAAACTGTAAAATTATATTGTAGTGCAAGCAACAAGACTACCCCAAAGCCAACCTGCTTTTCCTCTATCTAACGTTCCAAATTCCTTTATCAAATTCTAGTTAGGCATGCGCTTATCTATCACTGGAAGGAATTTTTTTCAAGGGTTCAGACAGACAACAAAAAAAATCACTCAAAATAATAAGAAATATGTCACAAAGATGAATGCATGCCAAGCCACCTAGAAAACATGTGTGATTGTGCAAATAAATGGCCTGGTACGTTATAGTTACTAAAAAGAAAATTCCTCCATGGACAGATCATTTCCAAAAAGCCACTGAAGTTTCTTGCATTTTCCTCTGGAATGTGTAGTAACAGTCAGTGCTGAAAGGGAGATACTGGGCCACACATATCACCAGAGAGACGCTGCATGGAGACGCCTTGTGTTCTTGACGCTGTAGCTGCATGACAGACAAACCCGATCCGTTCACCTGAGATCCTGTTTCAGAACAGAACATCTGTGACAGACTTGAGGACCATCAAAGACTGGAAAGCACAAGCTTCCAGGAAGGAGCCCCATCTGCATATGGCACACTACTGTACATAAAGGAGGAGAGAATTAATAGTTCGCAATCTGCTGTAGACGATAGTGTCATCCTGGCCTGACAGTTTTGGGTCAAGGGCACAGAAATGAAAACATAAATTAACACAGAGTGAATGATAAGGGGAAAAAATGCTACATAGGAATTATTAGACAAAGAGATTATGACAAAGGAGTCAGATTCTATTAGAACACTCACAGTACAGTCTTCAAAAGGTACAACACACTTTTTTTTTGTTAGGGAAAACACAGTGGTGAGGCTTAAGAGATTTCAGTACAAATATTTTCTCTCATTTCAATCCACATGTCACCTCTCAGTTAGGTTCCACAGTGATTTTTATGTGTAAGTAGAGTCCCAATATTGAAGCAGAAGACACAATCAAAACAGACAGCATTTTTATGAGTTTTATGTGCATTCAAAGACAAGTTGTAATATTCATGTTTTTCTTATGCCTACTATCAAAGTGGAATCCAACTTTAGCTTATTTCTGGGATAAAAACTGAAAGACTCAGTTTTGCTAGTTTTCAGATTTATCTCGAATATTACAACACATGATTTTTTTTTTTTTTTTTAGGGCTTCAGAAGCTGTAATCTATAGATTGCATTCGAAACAGATTCCAATGAAAGAACAAAACACACAGCCACACATGTACATACAATTTCTGGTGAGGAAATTGTGGAGAATATCATTGGAATGTTGTGCTATCAGCTGAAAAAAAAATTAAAAAATCAAGATGCAAGTATTTTCCAGGGTCTTCGTGGCAACTTTTTAATGTTGTCATAAATACTGAAGGTATTTTGGAAAAAAAAAAAAAGAAGTCACAGATACAACAGTAACAACAGTAAACCATAATGGGATTGTTTAGCTATATTTAAACACAAAAAGGATCCAGAAAACTGAAGAGCACACTTCAACATAAAGTTGAAAATGTGAGGTAACTGTAAAATTCAGAAGCATCTGCAAAACACAAACCTTGTTATGAGCATTAAAAAATAAACCACCAATAATATAGAACAAATCAGGTAGACCAAATGAAATTACCCTGACAAGTGGCTAACATCCCATGTTAGGATAACATGGATAGCTCTAGCACAGAGATAATGAAACAAGAGCTCCTACATTACACCTGAAAGACAGCACCCTCCAGCCAACTGCAAGGACTGAATCTCACCTTGTAGACAGAGATCACCTGTAACTCCACAATTTCCTCAATGTTCTTCCTCTGGTGAAGAAAACAGACAGACAGTGAGTTTGCCAGAGTTTTGGTTGGGTTTTTTTTTGTTTGGTTGGTTGGTTTGGTTTTTTTTCTTTTTTTTAAATCTTGCATTCAGTCATCATGCTTTCCCCATAAACAATGAATAAAAAACCAGAGATGAAAGAGACTGTAGAAAATGCAAAATAATATAGAAATTATTACTGTTTGAAATACCCTTTCAAACGTAAAATATATGACCTCAGATGTGCATGTAAAGAAAATTTTATATTATTTAGCTTCCAGTAATAGAAATTAAGTATTTGACAGAAAAATTTCCAGAAGCACTGATATCTCCCTTCCTTCAAGAAAGACCATTCACTTGCCTATATGCATATGGTCTTAAATTAACTGTCCTAGGTATGCATAGTCAAATGCTAAAATACTTTCCTAGTATGCTGAGTTAAAACTCTCACTAGCTGCTACCAAATTAAATTATTCTTATTGAAAAGAAAAAAAAAAAAAGTCTTTAGTTTGAAGAGCAAAATCAGGGACAAGGAAATCCTGCAAACTCTCCTGTGAATATTTTAAAATTATAATTATATCCTTTCAAACTATAACATGCTTCACTTTAACTTACTATAGACAAGTGGAAAGAAATACTGTTCTTTTCAAGAACCAATTTTCATCCATTCCTTTTCCTTTGGTACTGTCCTTGTTTGTAATGATGTTCTACTCCAACTCTAAATCCAGACATTGGATTTAGGGAAGCCATCTGCACACCCAGGTTCAAGCATTTATTTGTTGCTGCTGCAATTAATTAAGACCTAACACTTATTCAGTGTCTTAGGCCTGTATGTGAAAAAATGTTACTACAACAGTTTCTCCTATAGAGGCAGGTATACTACTAGACAGTAGCTTATTCCAGCATAGGATGGGCAATACTTTAAGAACTGCCCTTGTAAGTCACACAGAAGGTCTATATAGCATACTCTGACAGTAACCACTAACAGGAAAAGCCAAAGACACAGTTTATGCATGGTGACTTCTGACAAAGAAGGACCCATTTGGACTAGCACAGTTGGCAGCTTTCAGTGGACCGATTTTCCACAAACATACCTAATTCTTACTTGGAACAATCTGTATTTCTGGCCTCCAATGTCTAATAGCAAAGTCATGTCCATGCAAACACATTTTCTTTTGTCTACTACAAAACTCACTTTATACCAGATAGGCACTTTCATATGCCCAGAAGAGCAGGATAGGGAAGACTGACATATCATCACCATTACCTGGTATAGCTGAGACAGCAGAAGCTTTTAATGTAGCTATGGATACATGCTCTGTACCTGCATTCAACGTGGCTGGTTTACTTTTTTGTGTAACTGCACTAGAACGGAAGTCTAGGTTTGTGGGTTTGAAATAACTGCATCCACAGTAGAGAGAGTTATTCACTGTCTTAATTATGCCAATAGAATTAGATATTTATGTATGTAACTTACGCATATAAGCAAACCTTGTACCATTTTAAAGCTGTGAAAAGTCTGTAATGTGGTACAGTTGTAACAGTGCAAGGGACTTCAAGTACGCCCTTACTGAGGATAGTCCCCCTTCATAAAATCCCTCCCTTAGCTAAAATAGTCACATCACCACAAGCAAACCCAAGCATAGGTACAAGGTCTGGACTGCCTCATACTCTACATTTAATTTCCAGTACTGAACAGTTTAATGAACTGTGAAGGTCTCTTGTGCAGCCAAATAAACAAATAATCATTCAGGGAGATACATGGTCTGTCCTAACCTCCTAAAGTAAAAGTAGTTTCTAGCAGATGATTATCCCTTTCTACCTTCCCTGTTGATCATTCAGTGGGAGGAGGGAATGAAAGAAGGGGGGGG
>NW_010228793.1:55453-109837 GCF_000690775.1 Eurypyga helias
GATAAAACAAAAAAACAAAACAAAACCACAGCAAACAAATCAACAAAAACTCAGGAGGGAGGAGGGGAGGAGGAGGTAGGTAGGGGGAATTAAACAAGAGGGAATATAAAGTTTGCCTAAGCCAGGATATATCAGGACAAAAAATAAATACACATGAAATTCTACGCTTTAATTACCACACACTATTAAGCTAAAGAAAAGCTTCAGTGAAATGCAGAAACATTTTGGCAGTCAGTCAAAAATATCTAACATTTACAAGAGCCAGCTGAATCTTGCTAGGTTTTTTTCCTCCCCTTCCAAGACACGTCGCCCACTCAGAATCCACATTTACCCCCAACATCATTGCCATCATGCTCTTTTACATGCAGAAAGGGAACAACCTGATGTACCAGCATACACTGTATCCTGAGCTAGAAGTCAGGAAGTAAAACTGCTGCAGTGTCCCATTTTAATCAGACACAGTCACACTATCCAAACAGGGAGAAATTTGCTACAGATTAGCTATTTTCCTCATGCATTAATAGTCAGAGAAAAAATAATTGCATTTTACAGTCATTCACACTATTGCTTCCGCTTTTTCCAGCTTGGAGACTTGTCTCAAAGAATTACACTCCATCTACACCATATCAAGTCAATCCCAACAAGCACTGGGAGAAAGAGAGGAGCAGACAACGCTTCATTCCTGTATCAAAGTGTTCTGTGCTTTGACTACTACAAAAACCCATAAGAGGTTCAGAGAGAAAGCCTAACATAGCTGTTGAACAAAGGCTATTTCAAACTCATGTAGAGCTGTGACAACAGAAGGTGTTGTGGGGATTCACTGGGTGTAGACAAAAGATGCATAACTACTGCTAGAAGTACCTTCTCTGATACTCAGAAAGCTATTTCTAAAAGACCTTGTCTTCAAAACCACACCAGGTGGCAGGAATTCTCAAAGCATGTTCTGTGTTTATTCTAAGTAGATAGGCATGTCCTGAAAAGAATGAATTTCCATGTGCAATCCACCCACACTTGTATTAACCTCTACCAAAAAAGCACCACAAAAGTTCCAGCAAAATCATTTTAGCTATGGGATTAGCAGTGTGGCCTTGAAGTTAGTTGTAACACAGGATTAGGTCACAGCAACAGTTCATCTGAGCCCATACCTAGTCCAACACAGGTCACTAGTGGCTGTGTAGTGAAACAAATGGAAGAAATGGCAAACCTAGACTAACACTTGTTCCAGTATACTTTTACAACTTATAGTAAATGTGTCATCTTCCAAACTTCCCTGGGCCAGAAGTTAAATCAGCATCATGCTATAAAGTAGGTCGTATCTGTGTTACAGTTGTACCAGGCACAGAAGGCTCCTCAGACCCCTGATGGCCTGTTTCATGTTCTGATGGGCCTTAACTCTCCTGCTCATATGGCACAGATGCATTGCTGCGGTCAATACAAGCACCTCAGCAGAATATTGTGCAGGCACAGTACCAACCACAAAATCAGGACCTCAGTTTCCTCCTTTGTTTAACCTAAGATTTTTATTCCCACTATTAACAGAAGATGTTATGGATGCAGCTCTTACTGTGTCACAGTTTGTTTGAGAGACAGCTTTGCTGTGAACAGATCCCTTAATTACATTAGTCATGCACAGCTCCTACACACTGCATCTGACACCACAGAGTCTGAGGTTCCCTCCTTGCCCCGCATACCCTCCAATCTGCTTTCAAAACTTGGCGGTCTATGTACACATATACTAAAACTGCTATAAGCTGCTCACTTTCAGTGAAGGGATGGCACAATCAGTAGCCATGTAGGTGGTCATTATAGGAGTAAAACATAACCTCTTCAACTGTAAAGAAGAAAATGCATCCAGACACCATTTTCCAACTTAGCAGATAATTTCAGACATACAAAAGAACATTCACAGCATAGATATCTGCTTTAGCACTGCTCCTGTATAACTAAGGAACAACTTTGGTTCATAAAGAATGATTAAAGCACCAATTATTTTGACTAAACATGCATTTGAAACCCTCAGGCTGCCATGGACTTTAAAGCCATTAATTCATTATTTAGCTGTCAGTGTGGAAAAATGTCACAAGCTTAAAGGTTTAACAAACACTTCACAATATTAAAGCAAATGGTCACATTTGAAATTTCAAACTGTTACACGATTTTATTTATTAGATAGTGTAGATTACCTTTTGTACACACTTTGCTTGCAATGTATGCTAGAACAATTTTGTGTTGAACAGAATCTAATCGTATTTTAAGCTTAAATTTAAATAAAGAAGGAGAGAAAAGAACCCCTCAAGAGCTTCTGGGAAATCATTTACAAAAATCTTTGAGGCTCAGGTGAAACAAGTTATGCTGTGGGATTTGAAAGATCTGTGGAAGTGTAAGCTATAAAATCACTTCATCTTGGATGCTTAGAAAGGTGGTTTGGGAAAGAAACTCCACTTTTTCAATGCCTCAGTGATATATGGCACTGACACTAATGGCTATAAAACCTTATTAGGGAGTGCTGTGAAACTCAAATATATGAGTTTCTTATGTGGAAAGATTTGAGTATTCACATTACAGTGGAAAAGAGGACATGTCCACGTTCATCTCTGGAAAGTGGATTGATTCTGGCAATCTATTCGGGTATATACAAATATCTTAGCTCTCCAGGACTGTGACAGAGAGAAGCAAATGGCACAGCACTCACTCCTAAAGCTCTGGCAAGACTTTCTGATGATTTGATACAAATCTTGACTTTCACTCAATCTCAGTTTTGTGGCCTTTAAAATAAAACAATGTCACAAACTAAGGTTTGGGTACTGCAAACTTCAGCAACAAAGCAAGAACAGCGAATCATTTACATGCCAAGTTAATTTTAGAATTAAGCTTTGCATCGAGTATGTAAAGCTAGCTTTGCCAGCTTCGCTGGCTGCAAATTAGCAGACTCAACGCTTCATCAGAACTGATCATAACAAGGGGCTGAACGATCTCCTCCTTGAAGCAAAGCAGGGCACTGAGTAAGAAATCCCATTCAAACCCCTGCCTGTCAGGGTCTGGAGAGAACTGACGAGCCCTGACAAGGGCTTCGGCTGCCTGTGCTCTGTGCCCGCTTGTGTATGATGTAGCCTCGCAGCCTTGGGTCAGAGCTGTGAGAAGCCTCATTGGGGTTGCATTCAAGCTCAGGGCTTTGCCATCGGTCCTCACCTGAGCTATGTGGGCGATATGCCTGTCCCTAGCCGTGTGCCTTGCTGTCCCAAACTCCTGAGTTGACTTCCCAGCTTCGCCTCAGCCCTAGCTCATCACTAGGACATGCCTGACAATCACTACACTGTTAGATGATCCCAGTTACCGTCCTGTGTGCTACTTGCCCAAGTACTGTGGGACTGCACCACTGGACAATGAGGGCACTGCTGTTCTTGCCTTGCCATCACCCTCAGCTCCTGGCTTAGCTGCAGTGCGGAGCAGCCTGCCCTGGCTCTACCCAATGCCTACCCCAGGGCGAGAGGAGAACCAGACCTAGAGTAAGAATCAGAAGACTCTCTCCTGGGGAAAGGCGCACAACTTGCACTGAATGAGGAAGACTTCCATGCCCCCTCTGCAGAAAAGACTACCCATAAAGACCAGAGAAAGTAAAAATGGAAGATTTTCTCCCTGGTTAGAAGAAAGCGAGAGCCAGAGCCTGAGTGCCAGAGGGAGCACTGAAAGTACAAGCAGAAGGCTAAACTGTGAAGGGCTCACAGGAACTCTGTATTTGAAAGGATGTCAAAGTAGACTCCAGAAAAAAGAATGTGATTTTATAAATGCCTGATGGGAATTCAGCCCTGGGAAGAATCAACAGGGAAAACTGGAATCACATTGTGAGCCACATTTAAGGACTGTTTTCTGCAAGAGAATAACTGGCAAAAGAGAGAACTGAATTGATAAATCCTAGGTGGATTTAGGTACTGTATTTTCTAGGCGAAATTTCCAGTCATTTAGTTATCATGCACCACAGAAGACGCAGGAATCTGAATTCCAGATGTAGGTCATATACCGAAATCTACCCAATACATACAAATCTCTGATATTAATTTTCCAATCCGACCAATACATTTGTTAAGGGACCCCTTTACTCTTATTGACCTCTGACCTCCCAAACAACCACAGATCGTATTCAGTTTATTGCCACTGGCATTTGCAGTATCTCAAATGCAGATCATCATTCTAGTTGTCTATTAACGTCAATGCAGGTTTCTCTGAGTGTCAGGGACCATCCAGTTTCAGTAACTCAGCCTGTGAACATCACGTGAATACCAGCATTAAAATCGGCCCTCACCAAAGAAGGAAGAAGAGAGCACTTTCTCTCCAGGTGAAAGCTTGGAGGCTTGGAAGAAATTCTGAAACTGTTTTCACTGCTCTTGCAGAAAATGCGTATGCCCCCTCCAATTACCAATAACTGGTAAGAATGCACTGTGAGAAGCACAAAGAAGGGCAAATACTCACTGAGCAACAGGCCAGCAGTGCAGAAATACATGGTTAGATCTCATTCATTCCAAGTATCAAAAAAAGATCCTGCCCAGCCATCTGCAACATAAGGAGGATAGATGCTCCTTCCCATTTTTGTCAACGAAGGAGCATTCTGCCTTTAACTGGGCTGCACATAATGTGGTCATTTTAAGGTGTGGAAATGTCTTCCACAAGAAAGTTGCCTAAGCCTGCCTTGTCCATCCAACCTCTTCGCAATTCCTGCTACTAATAAATGCTACATTCCTCGGTCTGGAATCATCTCAGTGGCAAAACTGTGTTATTGCTGAAGCCCCCCAGCCAGTGTACAATCACTTTTTAACTTCAGGTTAAAAAATTAGTTTTCAGTGAAATTAGATACTCTGTGCATCTTAGGAAACCAGAGACAAGGAAAAACCATTTTTAAATGTCATCTCCAAAGCAAAGAAAATGCTGTAAGCAAGATTGTGTTAAAAATTTAAGTCCTGGAAAAACAAAAGCCTTAAAAATGCAAGATGTTACTAATATCAATTGGAGAAACAATTTAAAAATATTTAACAGGTTCTTGCTTTTCCATTTAGACAGAGAACAAAGGACTGCAAATACCCAGTAATTATACTACATACCACAGACTTGTGATTACAGAAAACAATTAACTATATAGTCATGGGCATATGAATTTGCAATTGTTCTTTAATATGGTGAATATAATGAATAACTGAAAGACACCGTATATTTATATATTTAGACAAACTTGTCTGTGTCTATTTTTTGCTACCACACAGTGTAAACATACGAAAGAAACCCTGATCCCACCACAGTAAAACACCATTGCCTTCAATGAAAAGAGATTGAATACTGATGTAGGTACACCCACATAGTAAATATCTTTTTTTTCCATCATGTTTTGAAGCTTCACCCAATAAGTTGAAGTCTGAGAGAATCTTAGGTTCCGGGGCCTCTGGAAATGTATGCCAAATAATTTTGTGCAAAGATGCATCCAGAATCATATCACTGTGATAGATTCTTGTGGGTTCACAGTTCTGTAGCAATTCTAGTGTACACACTAGTTATAGCCTGAAGGTACAATAAACTATGCAAGTTAATAAGAAGGGGCTTGAATTTTTTTTTCAAACAAGCATTTAGTTTATAATAGCAGGAATATATATGAACAAAGAGAAGAACAGTACAGTACAAGATTATAGAAGAGAGATGGCTCTTTTAACTGAATTTAACCCTTCCCCTGCAAAGACTGATTTTTTTTGTTTGTTTGTTTGTTTGACCCAGTCCAAAAATTCACTAGAAATCTTTACATCAGTGGGCTTTGGATCAGGTCAGATGGGAAAGTATTTATGCTGATGTGAGAAAATGGAAATAATTTTCATTTTAAAATGTTCAGAAAATAGTAGATAAAAGAAAAATAATGTACCATATACCCTCATCAAAATAGCTAGAACATTTTGAGCATATTCCACCCTAAACTCTTAAGACGCTAAGCACCTTAACGGGAATCAGTGTACTTGCAAACTCTTATAACAGTACATTATTTGAAAAAATTGGAATCAGTAAAACCAATAATAAGCATTTAAATATTTGCAATCGTCTGTGTGACCAAAAACCACTGTTGAAAACATTGTTTATTATACATTATTTATTAGGAACAAATGAATGACAGATATCTCTGTTTTCACCAAAAGCAAGCCCTCTTGGGTTAACTAAGTCACTCCTATACTTCTGTTCGTGGATTTTTTTTTGTCCTTACCACTCCAAAACTAAATAGTCCTAATGGTGAAAAGATTTTCTAAAACTCATCATAATGCATTTATACATATCTCTTCTATTGCAAACACTGTTATTGAAATTTATAATCTCTTCTCCATACCTAACGTGTTCATATATTTCCATATTTTTATGCAGAAATATCTTTTTTTTTCAGTGAGCTAAATTATCAAGTAACCATATTTTTTCTCAACAAAAAGAAGACACATTATCCTCAAAATATTATTTTCCCTTTTTTGTGGTGTTTTCTCAACTATAATTTAAGCTTAAGTTTTACTACTTAAATTTCCACATATAGGCTATTTAAATTATGATAGCAGAAAAGTATATATAAGCAAAGTTAAGCAAATGCTTGTTTTGCAAAATACTTTCCAGCATATTTATATAGCAGGAATACTAAATGGATCTTCAGGTTGTATTAGTAAATATCCCCCAAAAATACACATTATAGATACTCAATATTGACAAGGAACACAGTATCAGTAGGTCAGCATCTTGGCACTGATATTTCATGTAAGTCAGCAGTACTTCACATTTCTAAGAATTCCACACATTCCTCTTCCATGAACTGACATTGAAAACCATGGGTACTTGTTTGCTGTTACACATACAGGATATTTCTTTTGCATTAAACAGCATAGAAGGTTTACCCAATTTACACAAATCAGGCAGCAATGAAAGCAGCACAGATCTACATAAAAGTTTCTAAAACCAGAATCATCACTGAAGAGAAAAGCAAATAATCAAAAACAGTTTTGCAAATTGGGTTCTCCTTTTAAAACTAAGAGTCTTTAGTGCTTTTATAAGTCTTATAAATCCAAAATCTTGTCACCAAGTTTCTCTTCATTCTGTAGAACTGAGAATTTTTCAGATTCTTAACTTGCTCGCTAAAGAGCTACAAATAAGTACGAACATTTATTCGAATGCTCGCCTCAGTAATTTTAATGCTGAAAGGGGCTGTTGGAGACTTACTAGTAAATTACAACACAGAAGTTATTTCCCAAAAGATAAATCTGTGAGATCAGTTGCAGGCTTAAAGACAATGCCTGACACTTCTGTGTTCTGTTTTCACAGGACCTAACATAATGGCACTATAATTTCCTCTATTAGCTGCTATTACAGAACCAGAATCAAATAGTAGTGAATGATAAGAAATGGAAAACAGTGTAAATTTTAGGACACCTTGCTCACCTGCTTACATGTGAAATTTTATCAGTGGTCTGGTCCCCTGAGAACTCCAATACCAGAAAAACTACTTGCTAGAAAAATCTTAAGAAGGAGATACTGGTGAATTTCCTTTACATTAACAGACGCAAGCAGTCCTAAAGGTAAGGCTCCAGTACGAGGGAGGAGGGGGGAAGCAGAAAAAAAACCAAATCAAAGTTCTGTTAAGAGAGGAACCAAGACAGACTGGTCTCACAGGAGTCTGTGGTTTATGACTGGGATTTTCTGCTGCCTAACAAGGTATGACTTCCAACTGAAGTTTTTCTAATAGGGCATTTGTAATGTCTCCCTTCTGCACAGATTCTCTCACTTTTGGTAATAAACATGCTCCCACCATAAACTCGTTTTAGCAGAAACCTCCATTAATAAAGGTTTTTTCTATCTATCAGATGCTTGGGCAGAAATGTGCACAAAATTATCATCCTTGATGCCTCAAGCTTTTTTTGTCAAATATAGCTGAAATTAGGCAAGTAGTTAAAAAGTTAACATTAGATAACAGGTATTATTTGCAGGGAAAGCAAAAGGTGACAACTTTTATTTCCTACTGAAGCCATGCTAAGCTATAGGTTTTGCTGTTTTCTTCCTCTAATAAACCTCAGACTATTTACAAAGGGAAGTACTTGTACTGGTATTTAGAGATAGCTCTATGATCCTAGGATCTAGACCTCTGAAGCCAGCTGAAAACACTGGGACCTAATCAAATTCTGAATCTAATGACATGGCTAAGGACTGTCTCCTTCAGTGCAGATGTCTCACAAACTTGCTTTTTAAGCTGCCTTCTGTAGACCTCGGTGCAAGCCCAAACTGACAGAACACAATTAAAAATAAGACCCGTGCAGCACTGCACCCGCGGCACTGCAAGTGCTGCAAAACTGCCTCCGTCTGCAGGTCACTCAAGGGGCTGGAGTTACTTAGACAGGCCCTCAGGGCTGGCTCTGCTTGGTGAAGAGCCTCCGCAATCTCTGGAACAGGCCATGCTGGAAAGATGGTTGAAAATTCTCTTAGTCCTCCTCCTCATGGGCTAGATTTGCTGTTCAACCCTACTAAGAAGCTCTCCCAGTATATCTTTTACTCGTGTTGAGTATTCTGAAGCAATGTTTGGTTTATTTATCTACTTTGGATGAGAACCAGTTCCAAGGCCCTCAGCACACTGCTAATTAATTCCTTTCCCATGAGAAGAAAATTATTTCTTTCCTTATTTTTAAACAGCCTGCAAAAAATATGAGGGTCTTTCTGGCTGCAAGGTAATTACAGAGCTGCTGCTTACCTAAATCCCCTCACTATTTGCACTGAGCGGTTTTAGTATGCAGCATGTCCTTGTCTTCCTTTAAATGTTTCTGTAATTAAAGGCAATGCTCCCAAAAAGATGTTCCAAATTAAATAAAAAAATATTTGTTTGCATGAATAGACTGGCTAATTATTTGGGCAATCTCACACAAATATTTTTCCCATAAGTTATGTTCAGACATAAAAGAAAAAGTAACCATCAACTCAGGCATGGATAGAAAAGAAAAAAAAAAAATCAGTGCTAAAGCACAGCCATTAATTAAACTTGCTGCACAACTCTACACTTGCTTTCTTCCAGCCACAAAGAGATTCATTGTAAAACATACATCCCTGCACATGTACAGACAGTTATTGCAAGATTGCAACTCAGCTGCTCAATGCAACTGAAAACATGCTCACGTGCAGACACACTCTTTGGAAAAAAAAAAAAAATCAAATAAACAGATTCAGACTGTGCCATTAAGCCACTCACCAGCCCCAGCAAGAACTCCTGGTGCTATTATGCTCTGTAGCTTCCACTGTATCACTTCATCAGAGATGTGGGGAACTCTCATTTCTACAAGCAAACAACTCTGCAGGCTGGTGTTGTCAGAACAGTCATACAGTTTCATCTCCTTCTATTGCATTTACTTATCATGAATTATTCAGCTACATTTTGATTTAGAGAAATCCAAACTGGGTCAGGGGAGCAGAGAGAAGGCAGGGACTTCCATTAAACAAGGCTGTTAAGGTATTATTTGGAACAGCAGTAGTGCCCTTCCCCTTACATGGAAAGATACCTGCTTCTTTATATGCCCTAGGTCAAGCCCAAAACATAAAAGAAATGTGAAAACATGAGCCCTGCTTATGCAAGCCAGAAGTTATATCGACTCCTTCACATTCGATTATGATTTCATGCATAACTTCAAATGAGTCATTTCATCCTACCACCTGGTTTCCAGACTCTTCATCTCCCACTTCATTTGCTTAAGGAGCTCTTCTTGTTCATATGAATGTTTTGGGTACTAATTGGCAATGAATTTCCTTTCCACTGCTTTTCATTCTGTGTTTTCCTGGTGGTCCTTCATCTAAGTCCATTCAAAGACAGTTCTGCTTGCCAGGTACTGAATGCCCTAGAGCTGTGTTACATCACCCGCAACTGCAAATAGTTTGCAGTGATCTCTCTTGGCCCAACTTTAATAAGAATGCTGTAGAAGGAACTGGTGATTCTGTTTTGGATTTTAGTGTTTGGGTTACTCATATTTCTATAAAACGGCACATGGGCCAAAAAACAACCACTGAGCTAGATTTATAACCTTTATATGGGAAGTTCATGACATTCAAGAGATATGACTCTTTCTGTGCCTCAACTTCGCTGCAGAGCACACTATCAAGGCCTCAAGCCCTTCAACAGTAAATATTTATTTCAAAAAACGTTTGTTTCTGTGGTAAATACAAGGTATGCAATAGGGTGTGTAGCCACATACCTTCACCTTTCCAAACTTCTGCTCCAAAAACAGAGCAAAGAAAGCTTTTTTTTTCCAAAAGTCTTGAACTAACTTCTGCTGAGAACAGTACCTAACATCTCAGAGCAACATGGAAAAAAGATATCAGAGTAATAAAAATGGCAAAGAGAGACAAGTTTTGCCTGAGGTAATTTCTCCCAAGTGACAAGCAAGAGGACAAGAGGAAATGGCCTCAAGTTGCAACCAGGAGAGTCTGAGAATAGATATTAGGAAAAATTTCTTCACTGAAAAGGTTGTCAGGCATTGGAACAGGCTGTCCAGGGGTGTGGTTGAGTCACCATCTCTGGAGGTATTTGAGAGATGTGTGGTCCAGGTTCCTAGGGACATGGTTTAGTGGTGGATTTGGCAATGTTAGGTTAATGGTTGGACCTGATTATCTTAAAGGTCTTCTCCAACCTGAAGACTATGATTCTAAGTGAAAAACCAACAACAAAAAGAAAAAGATTACTTTTAACTGGTCATGCTAGAAGGTCTCAGCCACATTTCATGTCAGGCATGAACAAGCCATCCACACACTAAGCCAACAGAATAAGGCCCAGCTAACATCAACAAGGCTGCAGAAATGAAAACAAAGAAAAACTTAGACAAATACCTTGATCTTTTAAAAAATTAAAGTGACTCCAGGAAACAATCTCTGATTATATCAATGCTATACTTACTAATTTGAGCCTTTTAGCTGCTAGATGATAGAGTGAAAATTCTTAAACAGAATGCACCCATCATGCTATTTGGGAAAATTAATTGTGCCAGTAATGACTTCGTTCATAGGATGAACAGAGCATAATTTTCCAGATAGTATTAACTTCAACAATAGGCTTAACCCTGCTTAAATTTCTGAGAGGACTGTACTGTGAAATGATGAGAAAAGAAGTAATAGGGAAGAGAGATGACAGTTTGGGCAGTACCTCTACAGAAGTCAATAGAAGTTTTAAACCTGTGGTCAAGCCAGTATAGTTTGCTCCAAATAAGGTACCACACCAAGAAGGTACGGCACTCTACCTGTGAGATATCTGTGCAGACTCTTTTAGCCAGTACTTCATATATTATGTCTTGTAAAAGTCACATACAGTTTGCTAAAGCTACATACCAAAAGAAAAACAAATACAGAAACCTGGTTCCCCTTACACTGTTATCTGTATTAAATAATGGCCAAATGCTCTGCTGGCTTATTTCCATTAAGTTCAATGGAGTCATGCCAGGAAAGAATGTGGCCCTAAGCATTTAATGAGCCTGTTACTTGAAAGATTAGGGGCCAGATCCTCCTCTGGTATAAGCTGGTATAATTTCATTGGCTTCCATGGAACTATGCCAACTCACAATAGCTGAGGATCTAGATTTACAAATAAGTAATGTTAGTTTTGTCCTAACAAGTATGTGTGGCTCATATCCTCATATGTTCAGCTTTGTCAAATATTCTTCAAAGATCAAGTCTGGCCTACAAGCCTTCCTCCTTGAAAAAGCCCAAGTGGTAACTTCTTTGGTTCCTATGTAACAGTGCAAGAACATGCGACCCTCTTTCTCCTCTCCTAAGCTTTCAAGTAAGGTTTCTGCCAAATTCATACTCTGAAGTCATATTTAGTTTGACTCTGACAATCACGAAGTCACATTAATGCAAAAATTATGTCAAGTAAGATTTTCAAATATGTAATATCTAAATCTTTGTCTTCTGTTTTTAAGAGACTATCATCCCAGCTCAGAACACTGCTGGAAAACAAACCCAATAATGTACAAAGCTCACTCTCATTCTCTGATGAAAGGTTATTATTCTGCATGCAATGAATTTCAAAATTAATCTTATGCTTATTTTTCCTGTTTCTAAGTACAGAACAACATGGTATGTTTATCAATTTTTGCTCATGTTTATGAACGTTCTAAATCATTAGTGCAAAAGCTAACTCCCATCAAAGACTTTAAATTAACAATTGTAAAATACAATAAGCATCCTTCATATTTTTTTTCCATATGAGCTGCCTGATTTAATAGAAGTATGACATTTCCAATCCTTCCGAATGTGCTGGAAAGAAAAGAGCTGGATTATCAGCTGATGTAAATCAGCTTAGCTCCATTAAAGTTTATTTAAACTTCTAAAAATCTACTCTTTTGAAAAGGACTAAAATGATTATTTGAATAAACCATGTCAAAGGTTTTGGACATCATGTTAGTAACATTCTTAGGCATTTTAATGGGACTGAAGTTACAACTAGTTCCTCTGCCAGATTTCTGCTTTGGGATGGATTCTAGGCAATCAACAAGTGGGGTAGTTTCAAGAGAACAGAAATAGAACAGTATTACATTCAAATTATTTAGGAAGACTTCAGAAAATTCTCAGTAACTGAGAGGAAACACGCTGATTTAACACCTAACCAGACTTAAAGGATTCACTGTCTGGACAGTCCATAATGTTCCAGGCACAATTTATTGTATTGGTTGATTGAGAATATCTGATATAATCATTTTAATCACTCAAAAATATCTTGATGAAAATTCTGGATATGAATTGTCATATGGACTTCACTTAATTGAAGATTTTTTCTGAAATGTATGAAGGAAGTATGCAAACAGTGCATTTATGTAATAGGAATGGTTAGCAATATAGCATTAGGGCACTCTAGGGCATGTTTTATTGGTTCATTAAATCTTGCCTCAGGTGTGTTCTACCACTCGAGGCAAGTATTAATGGACCAATAAAAAAGACCCTGGGGTGTTCTAATGCCATAATACTATGGCTGTCTACATTTAAATTAATTTTTTAAATAGCTTTTAAAAATAATTTTCCTTGGTATTTAATATATCCTTCTACCATTTAAAAGTTTGTAGTAGAAAGATGAAATGGCTAGAAAGCAAAGACAGAAGTCTATTGTCTAATAAAAATATAAGTACTTTCTGAACAGTAAAAATGTTAACCTTTTCTACCTCAAATGCCTCCGTCATTTTCTCAGGCTTTCACTTTCTCTTCTTTTCTGATTAACTCTCATACCATAAAACCACCATGAAAGACAGCTATGTAGACCTGATTTTTTTCCCTTATTTGAATACATCAGAATCAAGTTGTTCTTCAATGCAGCTTGCTTTCAAACAGCTTATAACTTGACCTTACTTCCCAAGACCTGTTAAGTGAAAGCAGGATCTTCTCAGTTTTACTACAGATGGACAAGATGATAGTCTGTAGGAAAAACTGCAAGATCAGTTTCAGCCAGCAGCAGACACAGAATGGGAAAGCACAGATCTTGGAGACAGACTGTTCTGGAGAGGAAGAAAAGGAGGAGCAACAGCCACCTTAAATTATGAAATACCCTGTTTCACAACTTCTTCAAGAGGGGGCATCTTCCTTCCCCTGCCTCTTTTCAGAACAGCAAAACAATTGAAATCTCAAGAAATTTCCAGGAGATACACTGGGGCTTTTGCCAACACACTGGTATCAGTCGGTAGACACTGCTATCCTACAGTAAACAAGATGAGTAGGAATGGCTAATCTAAGGATAATAAACTAAAGATATAAGGCATGAAGACAAGCATCATTTTTTAAATTTACATGCCTGTTTTATCAGAGCAAAGTGACGTACCACTTATCTTCAGACACTTCCTTCCCCTAGAAAGTGTTTTGTATAATCCAATGAGACTCTAATTCAACAACTTTTTTTTTTTTTTTAAAGTAATCATTAGGATTTGTAGTTCTAGAAGTGATGTTGTAGAGTTGACAGAAGAGACTGATTACAGAAGAAGTGGTGAAGGTCTTGAAAACAAGAAAAATTTTCATGGATTCAGCTGCAGATGGAGTAAAACTTCCTGGGAAGCCAGTCACATACTGTCCAACAAATTTTGATCCCACTGGAAGTTTGTATTTCTTTCCTTAAACTGACTATAAATGACACAAAACTGTTGAAGAGACATATATGTGCCCCACTCAAAGCATTACCCTCTATCCTGAGATATCACTTGAATGCATGATGATTGCTGATGAGGTAAACAGTTCCTAAAATCAGTCTGAAAGCATTTAAGAAACACTTAATGTGGGTACATCCAGCTATAAAAATGCTAGTTACTGGCTCAGTGATCTCAGAGTTATACAACACCAAGTGCATATTCTTTCACTCAACAGACAAGAAGAATGTCACCATTGTTTTGAGACCAGAATGCACGACTATTTCACACGAAATTCATGGCACCATGCATGCTAGTCAACATTAACAAGCATATAAGGACTTTCCTTAAACTGCAATGAAACTAGGTCCTACAGGAAACCCTTGTTTACCCCCTAAATTCAGTAACAATCCTGCTGTGTAGACAATCTAAGTGGATTACCATTCATTCTAAAGACAACAGATTTAGTATGTATTTTTAATGATTCTTGCTCTTCTTGTATGCAATCTGTGTTCTATGAATACATAGAAACATAAACAACTGAATTCAAAATATCCCAGGATTCTCCTGTGTCAGCCACTGACCAATGGTTGTCTCCAGTCTGGCTCCAAAGCAGATGTGCTATTTTTCTTGCAACAAAAGTAATTCTAAATTATCAGTAAGTAGCAAAGCCAACCTGCCAAGTATCCGCAGCTTACAAAGAAATTGATTGTGCCACTATTCTAGTGCATGAAAATTAAAAATTCCAGGACTGGATGCACCTCCAAGTTGACTTCTACATCCAGAGGCATAAATATTTTCTAAATAATGACCAAGATGCTTTGTGCAGTCCATATGTAAATACCCAAGCATTACAAATAAAAAGGTATTACAACACTGAAGATATCAGCACAGCTTATTGTAGATGAAGAGTTTCTGAAAGGAAATACAGTACAACTGCCTTTTTTCCTTTAATTCTGCTAGCTAAATCCACTGAGAGATCCCACCTAGAGCTGTATTTCTAGTGCAAACACTTGAATTCACATTAGATTTATCTCACCCTATAAAAGCACAATTCATTAAACAGACTGATAAAACTGGTCTGTTTAAACCAAGGCAATTTTATCACAGTCATTTCAATTATTTAACACTGCTTTCTTAAATCAGTACTTAAAGCTTTCTTTTGACAAGTATTCTTTTAAATAAATGAGCTGTAATTTAAACAATGAGAAAATAATGACCCAGAACAATATATACAATTAGGGAGATATTTTCCAAATATAAATGCTCAGTATTTTTTAAAAGTGATACACAACATCTCAGGCAATGAACACTTACACACCAAAGTGGCTTTTACACTTCATAGTTGGAATATCCAAAGAACATCTAAGCCCAAGAGTAAATCCTAATACCAAATTCTGACAAGATTTTATCACAAGGATGCTGTTGCACAATTTAAGATTGTCCAATCCAATGTGTCCAGCACAGGACAAAATGATGGGAACATTACACTGTTGCCATGAAGGGATTGATAAATTTTACAGAGCTCTGCATTGAGCTGTAATGGACTCTGAGAACCTGAACCAGGGTAACAGTCAAAGGTTACAAACCAAGTTTGACAGAGGCAAGCAAAACTCATAACAGCTCTTCAAACAGTGCTGTGTGCTTCTGGCAGACTTTGTTTGTTTTTGTCCCAGTTAAAAAAGGTTTCTTAAACAGAAGACCTGCCCAAAGACTGCATCATTCCATTTTTCATATCATGCAAGTTCACTGAAATCACTGCAAGAACATAAGTGTGAATATTTAAAGACCTCCTAATCAATGAGACATTAGCTTTGGAATTATCTGGACATACCTTCCCAATATTAGTTTTATTCCAGCTAGTATCTCCACCCTTATGGCTTTTAAAAGAAATTCTAGCTCTTCACTGAGCATAAGCCACATACGTAGTTTGCATAATCAATGACAACAAAATGAAACATGCACTTCAGTTTTAACACTACCTGCAATAAAGTTAGGTAAGACACACTCCCCCCCTCCCCCCAAGTCTTTTACTCATTTCTTATTGAAGCAATTCCCTATACTGAATTCACTATCAGACATATCAACAGTGAAATGTTGAATCAAATTTTACCCACAAGAGAAGAAGTGTTGCACAACAATCTCCATCCTAAATAAGTTTACAGACTTCTAAAATTAAGTAAAGAAAGTTTCCTATCAGGTACCTCCTTTGAGTTAGTCATGTATAACTAAGCATTCAGCATACTATAACAATTCAAATTTACACTTTCCTTGCTCAAAATCAGGCAATTAGCCTTCAGGTTATTTCAAAGGGAGCAACAGCCTTCACCCAGCCCTGAAGAAAGGACATGTTTTTGCAACACTGCCTCTCTGGACCAAGTATTCAAATTCTCCTGCTTTGTCATCCTTATCAGCAGCACTCCTGTGTTTGGGAACAATGCAAGCCCGACAAATAATATATAATGATACATTATACAAACACAGGTACCACACTAATGATTTTCACCTGACCATACTCATTCAGATATTTCCATACCTAGCTTGAAGTTGATCATCACGCTGCAACTTTTGGGTAGTGTAAGATTATGCCCAATTCTGAAAGACAGTGAGTACTATTCAGCCATCTGGACATCACGTAGATAAAACTCAAACTTCATAGAACATAATGAAGGCTTCCAGTACCTGAAGGGCCTACAAGGAAGCTGGGGTGGGACTTTTTACAAGGGCCTGTAGTGACAGGACAAGGGGTAACGAGCTTAAATTGAGCAACCTGGCCTAGTGGAAGGTGTCCCTGCCCATGGCAGGGGGGTTGGAACTAGATGGTCTTTAAGGTCCCTTCCAACCCAAACCATTCTGTGATTCTATAAGTATCTGGTTGCATCAAGTTCAGATTTTTAAACCTGAGTCAAAATTGTGTCTTAATGCAAGAACAGAAGCCTGCTTTCATGGAAGCAAATTAGCAAAAAAACCTCTAAACTTGGTCATGTCCCAGTTGAGGGTGCCATATAGGCACCCTCTGCAACCACTACTAAATCATAATAACATTTTACTACCCCAGAAGTTTTACTGAAGGTGGTGGAGTTGCTCCTGCAGTAATGTACTGCTCAGTCTAAGTGAGACTGGTACAACCTGATCCTCACTGACATTCAGACCATCGCTGTCATTGCTGTTGCTGAATATGAAAACAGACTGCTTCTATCATTGATTGCCTTTTTAATGAGAAATATGAACAACTAGCACGAAAGAATTCCAAAATTTTCAGACTTTTCAGCTCAAATCATTCTGAACATAAATTCCCAATTCCTTTTCAAACCAGGAAGTTTGTAATATTGACAAAAGATGCATAAATATTGCTGAGATTAAAAAGAAAGCATATTTGTGTTTTACTTATACATACCATTCCTATGCCATCAGTTGCTGACATAGCTTTTGGAAAATAAACAGGTTTATGCAATTGCTATGTGGACCTCCTGTGCAGTATAAATTCATATTCTGCTAAACATGAAAACAGTGCACATGCACAAAAATATACATGCACTAAGGATTAGTTATAGAGGAGCTAACAGAAAGACAATGCCTCCTGGGTTTACTGAGCAAACGTAATTTCTATAATGAACCTTTTTTCTAATCCCTGATAGTTTTAGACCCAGGCAATAATGTGGAAGTTTCTGTAAGAGAAAGTAGTACAGTGGCAATACCATGAAAGAGAGAATTGATCCCAAAGAAATTAATATTAAGTAGTAAGACACCTAAAGAATGCACACAGTTGTTGCTTTGGAAGAGGAAAAAAAGCCACACCATTTTCAGTAGTCATCAGTAGCCAAAAAACAGCACTAAACCACCATTACTGTTTATTGATGATAACTAGATATGCTTCTGTTAGTATTCCAGAGCCAGCCCTGCCATAGTAATGTTTATTATTACTCTTTGTCGCTGTAGGCAGCTAGAGGCTCACTGTGTCTATCCCTTTCTCATCATTTAAAAAAGATTAATCTTTAGACAATGATCTGCTGATAACATTAATCTTAGTCTTGAAATTCTTTGTTGTTCTTGCTCAGTAATGAACAGTACCACAAAATATGCCTTGCCTTCAAAAACAACAGTGACCTGATTTGTTAGGACTCTGCACTTCGAGTAATTTTTCACTGCTGCACCATATAGATGTAAAATGGAAACCTAGGTGAGACAGCCTTGTTCTCCACATCACTGCCCCATTTTTATACCAAGCCAACTCCATTTATGTTAATACGATTATAGCTGCTGCCAGAGCAGAAAACCACAGTGTCAGGCTTTCACCTGCACTCCATGACACATACTGTTGTGCAGGTGAAGAGCATATCAGAAAATAGTAGAGAAGTTTTCATCCTCTTTGTATTACAGAAAAAAAAAGATAATCTTTCTTTGACAATGGGTAAGAAGTTTTTCCAGAATCACTATTCAAATGTTCAGCTGGTCATATATTCACCCCTCAATAAAAACTACAGAACTCACCTTCCTATGAAACTCCTGTCACTCCCACCCTTTCATTTCCCTTGTTTTAAAATAATCTTCACTAGAAATAAGAAAAAATATTCCTTGATCTACAAAACAAACAAAAAAAAAGAGGAGGGGGCCGAAATATATACCCACTAAAACCTGAAAAGTTTCATTTTCAAGCTTTTTTTTTTAATATATTGAACATTTTACATTAAAATCAAAATTTGGTGGAAAATTTTGGTGGAAAAAACAGAAATACTGTTCCACCCTGGTTAGCTCAGGTCTAGAAGTGGACTATTCACTCAGATTAAAACAACTATATTCCTTCCAAATCCAAGCTTTTTGTATGAGCTAGTGTAGTGCTTCTCCTCAGAGTGACGCAGTGTTAACACATTTAAGATGGTGCATGGCAAAACTATTAAATGTGATTTTCTTCGATTCAGTATATTTTGGCTTCTCAGAGTCCCGGCTAGTGGAGAACTGCATGTAATAACCTGAATGAAACTTTGAAAAAAAAAAAATATTTGATACTAAGGTAATGAAACCTTAATGGCAGCAAAAAAACTTTCAAAAGTTATGATTGGGGCAAGTATTACCATTTTTACTATTCAATTTCAGAACACCCTTCACAACTTCTTTCCCCAAAGAGTGTGAATTTCCCTTTATAACTTCCTGGTTGGATCCATTCCTTCACATTCAGGTAAGTTCTCATACCATGCCACCCACACAGACATCACATGCTTTTTCTTATGAGTAAGGTCAATCCCACTCAAACGCATGTATGAAGGTGATTTATTTTTCTCTCTTCTCACCAGCAACCATACATCTGCTGGGGAAATATGAAAAAAAAAGAGCAATGTGCTCAGGAGAAAACATTTAGAGGAGTCACATTTGACTTCCCCCAAATATTGTAAATGAAGTCTCGTTCTTCCCAGATTAGGTAGACTGGATAAAGTCTTCTATTTGTCACTCTTATTTTCCATTTAATTTGTAGAATGCAGAATTGCTGCCCAGAGTTACTGAAGAGCAGAATCTGTACCAAATTTGCCCCACAATCTCCATCCTCTAGGAAGTCAATTCTGTACTGTACATGTTATATATATATAAATGTATATTTATAAATAACCAAGACAAGCCAATAATCTACCATATGTTCAGTTAGGTCTACTTTAATGAACACCAAAAAACAGTTTCCCATGCTTTCCAAATATTCTGACTTCTGAGGTAAACTTCCTATGCACAGTAATTAACCAAAGTTGAAATATTTTAACATTTGATTAAATTCCCTTCAGATAAACATTATTTGTGAGAAAGTAAGATAAAAAGCATTCCAAATTGGAAACAGAAAATCTAATCATATTTTTGACCACATTTTTGACCACAACTAAAATGATTTAAGCTGATAATGTTTAAACTAAATGCATGAAGGTAGAATTTACATATGCATAGGTATTTCCACCTCAATTACAACAATTCCAAGCCGTAAGGAAGAGTTCGAAAAGAAAAACAAACAAAACAAACCAACAAAAAAGTCCAAAATGCTCTAGTTCTCCCACTAAGTAATTACACACAATTTCTTTATAGACACAAAGGACAATAACGGGATCCTATTTTATCTTTATCTTATCATATTTTTATCATTAAATTTTTATGGCAGAATTCCCATTCATGAGAGGAACATGAGGCAGAGTTAAGGATGAAAAAGAAGATGTATCCACAAAGAGAAAACAGAATTCAGTCTTTCTAAATGCAGATTCCACTGCTGACTGCAGCAAAATATCTGTGTAACCTGTAAGTAAAATACTTGTAGCCTGATTCAGCCTGCTGGTGTACAATCTGGAGTTGAGGTTTGTAAGAAATTTCCTTTCTACACACAAACAAGTGTCAGGAGGAAGAAGCTGAATGGTAGAAGAGACAGATATCCATTTTTTCTGCAAAGTGCAAAAGAGCTTCAGGTGATTTTCCATGTTCCTCCCATCTCCATTCATTTGGAGATCCAACACCGCTGGGCTTCATTCCTTATAAAGTTCTTCGTGGTGCTCTTTGGGTTATCTGAAAGAAGTAAAGATAATTCCTGTGGCAGAATGGGTATGGGACTACATAGCTTCTAGACTCCCTGTCCCTGTTTACTATTTGTTAAGGAAGAGGATACTGAACTACACCTTGTAATTGTACTGTAACGGAGAAACCCCAAGATTGAGCTTAATTACAGATAAATAAAACAATGGTCCAATTTTGAAAATTTGACATAGAAAACCTAATAGGCTCCAGAAGTAACAATAAAACAGCTGTTTTGTGGATGTCTTGCCCCAATGTGTTTTCTTTTCCTCTGTAAAACATAAAACTACCTCATCATGTGATACAATGGCATAATACATGATAAATAGTTCTTTTTTTTTCCCTTTCTTGACATTATCAGTTTTAACACCAGAATATTTACATTGCTTTTAGTAAATATATAACATATTTTATGAAAATAAAATCTCTTGAGAATTTAGTTTCAAGGTTTTTAATCAAAATATTCCAAATGTGAGAAACCTGACATACATATTTAAGTTCCCATCAGTGGAGTTTCTTCAATGAATACAATCAGGCTTGTACATGATTCTTTACAGTTTAGTTGCCTAGAAGAATTGAAGTGAAAGATGAGAAGAAAAAAAATGTTGGAGCTTTAAAAAAGGTGCAAATAAAGTGAAAAAAATCAACACAGATGACAACAGAAGGAACATCAGAAAAAACAATCATCCACTCTACTGCACACAGGAGCTATCCAGCAAAATCTGACCAGAGACCTGGTTTCCAAGTTTTGTTTTTATTTTTAGACCCAGTGAAAACATTTCTAAAATATGCAAGCAATGATTTTGTAAAGCAGTAATTGTGATATTAAATTTTATTGAAATTTCCTGGGCACTGATTTGTGTACAGGCTCTTATACCAAGTTCCCACGAAGCCATAAAACGTTTAAAATACTGTCTGTGCAAATGCAAAATTTATGAATTCACACATCTCTGGTTGATTTATGTGAAATAATAATGCACTATTTAATGCTTAAACATGGCTAGGAGCAATGCTAGGCTATCAAGATGTACAATGAAATAATAGATTTATAAGACGGATAACCTTCCTGCCTAGAGAAGCTTGTTTAAAGGTGTTGTACAGATATATTAAACTATATGTAATTTTATACTAACTTAATGCTGTAGGCCTGTACTGCAAGCAGTAAAAGATTACTGCCAGAGTATTTCCAATAATAAAATGATCTGACTGTTCAACATAAGGTATCAGAGGAGTGAAAAAAATTCTTTATGATTTCAAACTTTTCACTTCTTTCTCTTAATTTAAACATCTAACTGCTGTCTTTGCATTTCACAGCTCACTGTCATCAACTCTCATCTGATTTATCAAAATTGCTTTTGTTTCACGCTCCAAGGGCAAGAATCTGTCTTTCTGTCTGACACTAAATAACAACATATTCAATGATTTTTGCATTGAAATAATAGGGACTTTATGTGGGACATGGTGCCTCTTTCAGGAACAGACTTCTGCTGAGTGAGTAACTACCACTATGAGCTTATTGTGAGTGGTAGCTTTCATCAACTGCATATTCCTGGCAAAGCATGCAAACATAGCAGGATCTAGCCCTTAAGTAGACCAGCAGCATGCAATATTGCATAGGGACACACAATACTGACTGATAGTGGCTGGACTCCTTGTAAAAGACAATGTGAAAAACAGAGATTCAATATGACATATTTAAGAACTTGTATAATTAATTAAACGACAGGCATCCTCTCACATATGCACATGCTGGAGCAGCACCCATGGACCCTGCACAGAATATTCTCCCCTGTTTTTCTCAGAAGAGTTCATAGTTTGTTTGTCTGATCGGTTATTAATTTAGTAATAAACAAAAAGCTTTAAAGGAAAGACCCTTTCAGGCAACTTCCACAGTATAAAGATATGTTCACATAAATTTTGAGTAGGACTCTAACCTTGGAAAGAAACTCACATAAGAATCCAACAACAAACAATTCTTCCTTCCTTTTTTTCTTCATTCTTATTCATGCTTATAAATTGTTCTTGACTAGATTCATTTTTTTCAAGAATCTGTGTGCTATTCAAAGATGTTGGGTTTGGTATTTTCAGAATTTTAGTGTGCAGATTTCTCTTGAACCATTCACAAAAGTAATAAGAACTCAGGCCAGATTGTAGAGACCTTAGGTTGCTGAGCTTTTAGTTATTCAAGTGAATGGTTTTGCTTACCACAATCAATTAAAAAAAAGAATTATACAGACAAGCACACTTGATGGGCAATTTTATTTAGTAGACACAAAAACGAGCACACTTTACTTAGTGTATATCTTGCCAAAATTACCACAGACTGAATCCTGCTTCTGTTTGATACTTTCAGGCCATGAGAGAGCTCAAGGCCCACACTGAAAGTGTTCAAGTGACTCTAGGTTTTGATATGCAACTACCGTCTTATAAACATGAATGAAAAACAAACTGGTCCAAATCCAGTACAACATGTAAGCAGCTAGCAAAAAACACAGAGAGAACAAAGGCACTCCACTGTAAAATTCAGTTGAAATAGCTTCTCACTCAACCACTTAATTAAGCTGAACACAGTAAAACCATCCTTTTTGGCCTTGAACTTCCCCAGACAACTGTAGTTCTCCTGAAGATGGACAGCTCAGGCTGAGCAAGGCAATGTCCACATTATACCTGAGTCCAACTAAGATGCACGAATCAGGCAGTTCTGCATTTACCAACTGCAGGGGATTTCCAGAAAGTAAGGATAGGATGCATCTTTTCTGATTTTAAACATTCACAATGCAAAAGTCTGCTCATGATCCAAACAATGGTTGTTGTAGGCTTGATCTATCTGATATTTAAGAGGAAGGTCAATATGAATCCTATCCTAGAGATGTTCACTTCTTTACACTGACTAAGCACAGAAACTACAGGGTCAGGTTCAGAGTTCTACGCTGTAGTCTAAAGCCAAGGTCAATTCCACCCTGAGCTCTTAAGATAAAGGGGTTAGACTTTGGTCAATACTTTCTTTCATTTCCTTTTAATGTGAATTAATAAAGAATATAGAAGCTATATGATGAGTTTGTTATCATATCGGAGGTATGATAGCAACTGGAGGCAATGGTGTCTCCAAGGTCTCTGTTTCTCCAAGGAAGGAAACCAGAACTCACTGCAGAGATTTCCCTTAATTTACTGGCTACACTGGGCATCTGAATTGAGGCACACTATTATACACTCCCATTCTCCTTTGAGCTTGCAAAACAACTCCCACATGAAAGAGGAAGAAGAGCCTTTCTATTCTCTGGCACCAGCATGCAGGACACAATTGATTCTGGCTTATATTAAATTGTTCTTTGATGATGTTCTACATTTTCAAAGTATCCTAGAGACTTCCAGCTAAACCTTTTAACACCCTAATGAGACAGGGGAATTGCTGTTCTGCCTCCTTGTAAATGAAGGAACTGAAAGACAGATATAACAGTCTATGCATTTAAATCCATTTGCTAAATTTGAGTAATTCAGTATCTGGATTCTCATTTTGGGACTCCCAAAGCATAACTTTGAAAGGTAATCAGTACCCACTGCTCTGAGCTCAAAAGGAGCTGAGATCATTCACCTCCTGTGAAAATCATGCCGAAGAATTTTCAGTGCAGGCACACAAGAAGCAGAGTACACAAAATAATGGGCCTTTTTGAACATGTTTTCCCAAATTACTGGCTCATAAAAAAAAGAATCTGCTAGTCATTCTAACATTAATTAACAGCACGGTAAGAGCAACAAATACTGTGTTTGAGCATGTAAATCATATATCTGGATGTTGCCTAACTACTTATGCATGTTAGTTTCCTATTCTTTTATTTATTATAGTTTCTTATTTTAAGCAGAAAAACAAAACTCGCACAACTGAAAATTGTTTTACTGGTTTACTTGCTCTTTTTTTCTTCTATATTTATTCCGTTCTCAGCAGTGGTTAGCATATAACAACATTCTTTGAGGAAAGAAGTTTGTTTTCTGCTAATGACACCTTTAATAGCCATTTAAACCCAGATGATGTAGATTATAAAGTTTTATATACATCTAGGTGTTGAGCCTTCTTTTTAACCACAAAAACTGCTTTTGCAAAGTTTAGAAAGAAATTAAGTCCAAACTGTATAATATTTTACTTCCACAAATGTTAGCCACAGCTGAAGAATATTTCCTGCATTTTCAGAACCTGAGCAAATATTATTTTAAGGCAGAGCAGTACAGAGTATTTATGGCCCTATGTGCTGCAAAGGCACAAACAAGATGGTGAAGGGAGGTTGTGATGGTTACAGAGGCTTCATGAATCACAGCGTCTCATCGGGTCAAAATTTATTCTATAGTTCCCCACTTGGGAAAAAAAGCAACTTTAAAAAGAGAGGCAAAATAGCCCCCACTGTGAACATAGTTACTCTCTTCATTCTTAATCTCTGTGCTAACCCAGCGACTTTTAACTTCTCCAATAAATACTGACAACTTCGGCTCTAAATCCTCCATTACCTAAATTTGCAAAAATGTCAGAAAAGAGTTGTAATTAGAGTTCTTCAACCAGCAAGGAAAAATACAGAACTAACAATATATTAACATATGTGTATTTAACAACTAATATTACATGCATTTAGAGAAAAATTCTCTCTTCCATTAGCTAAAGATTTACTACCAAGATTTGATGCAGGATATACAATGAAACTTGCCTTAGGTAACCACAGGAGGACCAAAAAAATCCACTAGCTTCATCCAAGGTCATTTTTAACTAAGTTGTAACAAAATTACTGTGAAAACTTCTGAAGTACATAATAAAAATTATTCCATATAGGCATACTCTCCAAGGAAGAGAAGAATTATATAATAGCAAATAATAAACTCTGATATAATACACCACAAATAGAAAGAATTCTACATTCTACCATGCTCTCTGTTTTCGTAATATCCAGCTAATAGCATAAAAGATTAGTTCACCATTAAAAGCACACAACTCGTTTGCAAGTCCACTGTGGATGCTCTTCAATGCACGACTTAAGAAATAGTCGTGAGTAATATGTGTGAATTAAATATGTATATTAAATACATAATATGTGAAGTAAATATAGCATTAGAAGACAAGAAACATTTCAGTTTAGATACTGAAAATAGTCTGTAAAATCCAAATATAACATGCAAACAAGTTTTCTAAACTCAATCAGTTTTCTCACAATCACTTATAGAGTCTTAATGCTTTTTAGGAGAAGACTGCATAGTTCTGTGAGAAAAAAATGGTTGAAATGAATGTTTGGTAAATACGTAAATCTCCAATTAAAAAAAAAAAAAAAAACACAAAAAACCTACAAAATAAGTTTAATCATGAAATAACTAAGACTTTAATTCCAGTGTGGTATGAACTGAAAATAGAACATAGGTCAGTGAAGGGACAGATGGACACCATACCTCAACCCAAGGTCATCATTCTGGGTATTCTCATAAACTAATACTAGCATTTGAATAGTCCAACAACCTACTTGTTGCTGACAAGATGGGCTGTTCTAGCCAGTATCTTTATTCACAAAATCACAGAATTGTAGGGGTTCAAATGGGTGTTCAGTGATCACCTAGTCCAACACCCCCTGCCAGAACAGGTTCACCTAGAGCAGGTTGGACAGGAACACATCCAGGTGGGTTGAACATCTCCAGAAAAGAAGACTCCACAACCTCTCAGGGCAGCCTGTTCCAGTGCTCTGGCATCCTCAGAGTAAAGAAGTTCTTCCTCATGTTGAGATGGAACGTCTTGCATACCAGTTTGTACCCATTGCCCTTCGTCTTGTTGGGCACCACTGAAAAAAGTCTGGCCTCATCCTCTTAATACCCACCCTTTAGATAATTACAAACACTGATAAGATCCCCGCTTGGTCTTCTCCTCTCCAGCATAAACAAACACGGCGCTCTCAGCCTTTCCTCATAAGAGAGGTGCTCCATTCCCTTGATCATCTTCGTAGCCCTCCACTGGACTCTCTCCAGTAGTTCCCTACATTTCTTGAACTAGAGAGACCACAACTGGACACAGCACTCCAGACATGGCCTCACAAAAACAGAGTAAAGGGGGAGAGTAACCTCCCTCAACCTGCTGGCCACACTCTTATTAATGTACTCCAGGATACCATTGGCCTTCCTGGCCACAAGGTAACATTGCTGACTGATGGTCAACTTCTTGTCCCCAGCACTCCCAAGTCCCTCTTGGCAGAGCTGCTTTGCAGCAGGTCAATCCCAAGACTGTACCAGTGCATGGGGATATTCCTCCCCAGGTGCAGGACCCTACACCTGCCTCATTAGGTTCCTTTCGTCCAACTCTCCAGCCTGTCCAGGTCACACTGGATGGCAGCACAGCCTTCTGGTGTATCAGTCACTCCTCCCAGTTCTGTATCATCAGCAAACTTGCTGAGGGTACACTCTGTCCCTTCGTCCAGGTCATTGATGAATATGATCAAGCAAAACTTCCCAAGACTTTCTTAAAGAAAGGATCATTGAGTGAGTGCTGCATGCTGATCTTTCTAATAGTCAAATATTCTGAATAATTCAAGTTGTTCTAGGAGACATGGAGTACATATTTCAGCATACAACTGAACACATGCCATATTAACACTGTGAGAAGTTGCTGTAGCTATGAACTAAATGTTACAGTAAATATTAGGTGTTTATTTAGACAAATACATTTATTATTTCTTATTTAATCTTTTTTTCCCAAGGTTGTATTCCTGCATCAGAACACATTACACATCAAATTCCTAAAAAATGACCAAAACCTCCCAACTCCCCAAAAATAATTCTGATCTCTATTAGCCTCATGTAAATCCAAAGTTTTTATTGTCAGTTTGAGCCATTTTTAGTTTAGTCCCCCAAAACTGTTTTTATTCCCACATGTATAAGTAAAAAAATTAGCTGAACTTTCTAAGAAAATGCTCCATTAGGCTATGACTAAGCATGTAAAGTTTCAGAGCCCAGGAGGGAATTTTCTGCAAAATTACAAGCAATTGAACATTTCCACTACAATTAATCGTGTGCCCTAGGAAATGTACATCTCAGACAATTAAATTTTCTCCTTCTTGTGCTCAGTACAGCATTTTCAATTGGTCATAACCTTTCCTTGACTCCATTTTCTTAAAAGTGGATGGTCCACCTAAGACTGTTTCTATGTCACCTCAAAATATTATGTCTATCGGTATGTTTAACATTTTTACAGTTAGGTGCTTAAAGCTATACTTCCACAGTCATGTTTGAGGACCTACGAGTAATTTTATCCCCCTGAATGCCAGGCATTACAGCTCCAGTTGACCCCAGTAAACATACGTGGGAGTTCTAGTCAATACAACTGAAAAATTAAATTTCTCTTAAAATAAGCCCGACCATTTTCATATGCCATGAATAACATCTGGCACTGAATGACAAAACCTCAGTCCAAAGACTATTTATTCATGGACTCTGGGATCTTTTGATGCTATGAATGTAATGGCAGAATTTTAGCAGCCAACAATGTACTCTATCTGAATTCAGTTCAGAGCCATTGACCCTACGAAACAGTAGATCAGTCAAATTACACATTTCAGTGTTGACCACTTCTTATCATTACCAGCTGTGTCAAATTAGCTGAGGCAAACTAGTAAACAGAAGTCCAAAAATAAAATTAAAAGCAAAAGACACCTTGACATAACACGCTAATGCATTCCAGTGTCATCCAAAACATAAGCCTTGCTGTCCTGAGGGCGCAATGTACAAGGGCTTCTGCAACTCATCTCAGACCAAAGTGGCATCCTGACAAGCGAATAACCTCAGGAATACAATGAAACTCAACAAGTAAAGACCAGTTCAAAGCCGATTTCTTTCTTTCTTTCTTTCTTTTTTTTTAACACTTAACTTGGTATTTAGGCACTAGCATTACTTAAGCTGCGGATTAAAGCTAGAAGGCCTGCAAAATACTCCACCATGGCACGTTTCACTTCCCAGGTGCCACAACCACTTTGCAGAGAGTCTTGGGGCATTGGGAAAAAGAATAAGGACACAATACTGTATCCCTCTGTCTACCTGCATATCTCGTCCTCTCCCAACATGGGAAAAACTGACCTGTGAATTCATTCTCCTTCCACCCATCTACTTGCAGAGAAGGTGCTGTAACAATCTCAGGCAGCTGATTCTGAAACCTCAGAATCATACCTGTTGTTGTCCTCCTGCCAATCTCATACCTGCAGGACCGGGATTGAGTTTCCAAATGCTGAAACCCAATCAAAGTAAATGACATTTCAATATATTTAAAAAATATTGTTGCGTGCTGAGGGAAAATATCATTCTTGTCCCTTTCCAATCAATGAAACCCAGTATTTGCAATTATCTACAAGGAGGCTTCTATGAAGTGAAGGGGAATTATTTGTTTCTGGCAGCAAGATTCCCATGCTTAAAGCCCCTAACTGTACTTTCCATTCTTTTCAATCTGGAGATCCTCTGGATGTGTGGAATAGTTGTGTAACAAAAACTGCATTAATACACACCCTGGATGACTCAACCTATAATATTCACCTTTTTTGTTTTTCTCATTCACTGCACTTCTCAAAGACACTGCTACAGAAAATGATACTACTTTAGTGGTGTATAAACAATGTAGTTGTAAGCTCTTAACATGTAAAGCTATCAAATTAACAAGCCAATTTTTTTTTTTCCCCTGGTAGTAAATGCAGAACACAATGAGCTCAGTGTGATTTACAAGGTGTTAATAAACCCTAAGGTAAATAAATATCTTTATGATCCTGAAGGAGTCCTGAGAAGGCCAGGCAGTCTTAGATTCATAGCTTGTTTCAATGCAGGAATAAAAACCAAAGCAAAAAAGTTTTTAAGTGCAGCCCCAGAAGTGGCTGATACAGTGAGACAGTTCCCTCTTCTGGCCAAAGCTGGAGGAGACTAAACTCTGATTATACTTTTTTTTTAGTTGAAATCAGAGATCCGTAGAACTAAAACCAAAACAACAGTCTAATTTTACATTAAAATAAATTAATCTAAACATTTTTACAACAGATTTTCAGAAATCAGCCCAGAGATGATGTAATTTTCAGAACATTAGTGAAGGTCATATATCTGGTCTGTGGCACTCCATGTTTAGATTACCTTACTGATAAGCAAATATTAGTATAGATCTCAGAAACACGTGTCCAACTCCAGTGTTCTCGTAATGCATGTGCATTTCTCAAAAGAAAGAAACTTCAAGAAACAGTTAAAGCTAAACTGAAAGGTTATTGAGTAGTATAGTTTTAAAAAGTCATTCCTTTGTTGAACCTGACTAACCTTGAAATTTCCACCAACACTCCAATCCAAACACCTTCTGGTATCTATGGAAATGCAAGCTAAATAATGACAATTTAAAAACAAACAAACAAACAAAAAAAACACCCCACCAAACAAAACCCCCACACACAACAAAAAAATAAAGAAAACAAAAATTTAAAAGGACCCAGAGAACCTAACTGGCCTTGCACCTGAGAACCTAACTACCACTAACAGTGCCAATGCTCATTCAAGAGCATATATTATCTTTTTACCACAAGGTAAATACAAAGATAATTTAATGTATTAATTATATTCATATATATTATATGAATTACCGAGTCAGGAAATACTAAGCTGAACTGAGTGACTCCTAGGGCAATCAGTAAAAAAAATATTTAAATTATTAATATAATTTTAGAGTTCAATTACGTAATTGTGTGGCTTTATATGGTCAGAGGCTATTTTGGACCTTACACAAGCAAGTAAGATTAGCAAGATAGACAGCATAGACACTAGAGAAGATGAAAGAACCATTGATAGTCATCTGTTATAAAGCACCAAAGAAAGAAACTCACCTTAAGACTCAGCACAATATCTTAAACAGTGTAAAAGCTGCTTGAGAGATCGTTCAGAGCACAACTGGCAACAGTTAACCACAGGAACACAGTGCACAAGGACATCTACACACATTTAGCCAAAGAGTGGGAAAAGAAACAACCACCTGCACAGCTGCTACGAAACACTTTCTAGTGAACTCCCACCAAATGAAGGCAAAATGGAAATGACAGGACTCCCACAGGAAGTGAAGTTCTGATTCTAAAGCTCTAACGGATAATGAAGACTGTGGAGCTGATGCTAACAGTCAGGCTCTCCTACTGAAATGCATGCAGAGGTAAGGGTAGACATAAAAGAGCACATTTGGCGCTTCAAATTAGTATAAGCAGACAAGTTTTGGAGCTCAAACAACGTGCTTTCCTAACTGATACTTTTCTAGGACGTTATATTGTTTCTTTTAGGAGACATGCATCTGCTCATTCGGCGAAAATCCTATCAGCCCTAACCGCTACAATAAAAGCCAATAGAGAGGTGACACTGTGCAGCACATGTCACTCAAACCAAAGAGTTACCCAGTTAATGATGACAAATTGGGGAAGGACATGATGAAATATTTTATTCTTGTGCTTTAGGACTTTGGTATGAATGTACAGGACCAAAGTTCTTGAGAAAACAATCCTTGCCCCTCCTCCAAGTTGATGTGGCCAAATAATTCTGAATTCCTTTAATAACTTTCCTTTATCCTTCACCTGCCTTGCTTCATTTATCATTCAGACACTGAATACCTTTGGTTCATATCCTGCTTTTTTTTTGTTCAGGAAAAATCATAGCAAGTCAATAAAAGCTTAGTCTTAAAAAAGCAACAACAGAGTTAAAAGCAAACAGCATACCATTTTAGTTCTGCAGCAGCCCACGGAGAACTAGGAAGCAAGACATGGATGGAGAAAAGAAAGATTTTGAACAAGGTGCACGCAATCTTGTATGCACACAGCAGGAAAAGATTACGTTCCATAAAAAACTGTGGTAAAGAGCAAGTCTTGCTTTGGATGAAGAGCTACATCAACAGTAGCAAATAGAGCACAGCAAAGACACAGGATTGAGTACTAACCTATAATCATCTCTAATATCTAGCTGCTGCATGCTGTCCACTGCGGCTTAACGCCACGCCAAGTAGCTCTCTCCCAGGTAATGCCAAGACTTGGCCTGAGGACCGACACAGGACAGGGGTTGTTCTCAGTGCACAGCATGGACAAGGGCAGCCTATTCTGGGAGAGGGCAGGCAAGGAAGGGGTAAGAATGAGTTTAGCTCATTCTTTAGGATAGTTTAGGACACAAAATATTAATTTGCCTTTGTAACTCTCCCTTCTCTGCATCACTTTGCTCAGGCATCTTTTACATGCAACTCAGAAGTGTAAAATACATATTTATTGGCTAGCACACACAAAAGACAGCTAGGAGAGATGAGCTACTGAACTAAGTATTCATATAGTCATCTCACTTATAACATACCTCAATAATAATGAGTATTTTCCAGCTAGGCAGATATCAGCCAGGTGAGTAAAGGCTGGTGGTCACTGTTGCCCCTTCTAATGGCTGCTCATTGATATTATTGAGTTTCCACCTGCCAACTTCATTTTTTAACTTTTATTTTTCCATGTTAGTGGTTTTCCTCCTGAATCCCTGAGAAAATTTAACGAATTGCAGTTCAGCTATCTTGCCTCTCCCTGCAATTTTACCTTTTTTGTCTGTGCAGCTCTAGTTTAGGCACTTTCTCACAATTTAGATTTTCTCTAGAGTCTGAGTCAAAGTTACAAAGTTATTCACTTCTGTACCTAGTTTCTAGGATTTAGGCTCTAAACTTGAGTCACATGAGTAGCAAATCTTTGTAAAATATAAAAACTTGGTATTTAGATCCACCTCTATAACCTAAGAAAGCAACTTCTTAAGAAAAAGCTCCTTTAATCAATATTTACTCTGAAATGAGTTACTAATAATTCTGTTAAACAGTCATGATGCTACTTGTCCCTTATATGTTTCATACATCGATTTATCATAGTTTTCAAGAAATAATTAAACCATACCTTCAAAAAAAAAAACCCCAAACCACACATACAGATAATATTAAGAGGTTTGCCCCTGACTTTTAAAAGACAGGAGTTCACCCTTCTGTCAAGGTCGTGAATGCTATACTTTGGTATAATTCAACTTCTAATTTCTGGTGATACAAATGTAAACTATAATTTGATTACACTAGTTTAATTTGTATCAATACAAATGTAAATTAAGTATAATGCATATTGTCACATTACCTTTCAGTTTCACTTTCTAAACTTAATGTAATATGAAGTATTTTTAATTAGTAGCAACTATGGAGAAGCACCAAAGAAAACCCCACACCAAAACTCAGAGCTGGGTAAGACATAGAGATCAACTACCACACAACTTAGGGTTTTCTTTCTTTTTCCAAAGGGGGTCTAATGTAACTCTACATAGCACCAACTTATAAGGTTGTATCTTAAAAAAAGACCAGAAAAAGCAATTTAGATGCATACATCAAAATTTACAAAAATTAAAAGAGGTAAACCTAAGCAAGGTGAAGATCTGTTCAGGTATCATCTATAGGCTCATAGATGACTCATTACAATTTGCCCAGCTTTAATTCTACACCTTTAGATGATGGCTTAATGAAAGCTGACAGCAAATGACAAACTCACCTTGAGTGTCATTCTGTTTTGCAGTCAACTGGCATTCATGCCAGATGCACCATTATACGGAAGGAAGGTGCAAGGTTTAAGTCACAACAGCATTGAGTGGTGTTCCCTCACACACGCCACTCTGCAATGACTGACAGATATATTTGTACAGACAGTTTCTCAGACAGGCCTCCATTTACAAGGGATGATGCCAAGTACTTTTCTTTTGTATTTCTGAGGGTCTTTATGCTGAGAGGTGACTCTTGACATTTTGGCATATTGATGTGAAAAGCACAGATATATTTTCCTGCAGTTTTGCATAAGACATATGGGAACCAGAGCACACCTGTCACATATTGCCAACCGTAATATGTAGCTTGTACAAAAACATAACCTCTGGGAATATCCAAATGATATTAACATAGTATGGCTAAACAGACAGAGGCCTTAGTCAGGCCTGGCATATAAGGGCACAACTGCCATTGACTCTGGATGGTGTAACACTTCCTTACACCATAGCTGTACATGGTCCCAAATGACTATCAATTTTAAAAAACCTTCATGTTTGATTTTAGCACAGGAATAACAGTAGATATATACACGTGTGTGTCTCTGTGCATATATATACACACACACACACACACATATACATAATCTTTATTTCTTTCAGGGTGATTATGAAAGTATTTGAAGTAGAGTGAATCAGAAATCACCTTTAAGCCATTAACGGCTTTTTCCTGAATATATTCACTCAGAACATATATGCAATTTCAGTGCCTAAATGATGGGTTCAATCACTCACAATAGTTCTTACTATACTGTAATATCTCTAAAAGAGAGTAAAAATAAAAATGTCATACTGAGACGCACATCTGGAAATAGAAATAGTAAATTTTCTGCAAAAATAATTGGTTAGAAAATGATGCTCCAGTCACAAGTTGAATAATAGACAGCAACTGCTGAAAATACTACAAGATACACAAACTTGTGAAGTTATACTAGATAATATTTTCAGTCTGAGTAGGGACAACAGTGAAAAAAGTTCTGCATAAGACTGGAGAAGTATTTCCAAAAATACAATTATCTATGAAATTTAAATAATTGCTCTTCTAGAAATCATCATGAAACTGTACTTTATCGATCAGTACTTCATGGTTTCTCACAGGTACATTGTTACCCTTGCATTCTTATTCTACTTAGGAGCATCTACAACATACAGAGATCCCAGCTAAATGACTTTTCTAACATACCTGATAGAAGAGGTTTAAGTTTCATTCAGACCATCAGATTTTTCATAGTAACTGCCTGCAATGTCCTCATAATGTTGAAGGAACTTACTTTTTAGTCAGTCTAAGACTTCCAATTCCAACCCAACAGCAAATCAAACACAAAGAGACTAGAAGCATAAGTAATCCCTCTTCTACACTAAGTCTCAAAACCTCCAAATCCAAAACCTGTATAAATTCTCTGACACTCTTAACTATTATGCCAATTGAAGACAATCTGTAGCTGCACTATTCTCACACCTACCCCTGCAACACTCCCCTGTCCTGACTCCTCTCCTCTAATCAAATCCTGGCACAGTACAGCCAACTCACTTAACTTCTTGCACAGACAATACCTTGCTATAGTTTCCATCAATTTTGATATTACTTGCACTAAAGCAGCAGTCAGGCAGTGTGTTTTAACTCCTGTACAAAATTGCAGTAAAAACCAAGTTCATACCCCTGAAAATGTTGCAAACCCCAGTCTTGCAATATCTAACATAATTACTAATATGTAATATCAGTCCTGATCTTCAATTCCAAAATGCTTCAATGAACCAAAATTCCCAAAATACTGAGAGGAAGGAGAAACGTCTCTCGTAACACCCAAAGTCTACCATATCCAATAGGTACAGTCAAGTGATATACAATTTAATTTGCAACTGAAGCACAGTTACTGATGAGGTGCACCTTGCAATGCTGCATGCTGCCATCATTTTTCCATCAAACCTGTGTAATCACTAGACAGCCCTGGGGAACATTATTAACTAAAGAAACAATAGAAAACTTAATATTCAGGATAAGAGGTCTCACTAGTTACCTTAGGACCATGCTGGCATTTTTGTCATCACAAGAATCTCTGCCACTGAAAGCCCTGTCCCTAAGAACAGGGATCAAATAATTAAAAAAAAAAAAAAAAAGAAAAAAAAAAGAAAAAACTGAAAAGCATTATATATTTACAACATTATGCAGTTATGGGTTAACAGCCAGATTGTGCTTCAAAGCAGCTTAGTTCTGTGATGTTCTAACAATAATTGACTTCAGATCATCCAACGACATGCGTTATAAAAAAATTGTATTAAGTAGTTTATATTTTAAAACCCTGTGTTTGATCTTAAGATACTTAATGTCATGAATTATGGAAGACAATATGCACTTCTGCAAACTCATATTAAATTCACAATAGATGAAATTTCATTGAAGAAAAAAAGTGTAACCAACATATTTGGACTTCCTTAGGATACTGTGCTATAGAGAGAAATATAGAAAAGAATGGTACTGGTTTTGTTTAGTTTTAAAATGTTGTCTCCCTGTAGGTTCTGAGTATTTTTCAATTTATGTACAAAGAAAACCAACAGAAAATTCATCATCATCCTCCATTTTTGTCCTTTGTTTTTCTTTTTTGCAATGATCTATGGTACTGCCTAGATGATTATACTTCACCATCTGGTTAACCTTATCAGCAAGACACTAGAAAACAAATCTCATGCAGTTCAATTTTATCTATACTTCAGTTATTCTGATCACAAGCAAGTTACCCAAAACTATGAAAAAAATTTATGGATATTTGAAATGTGCTGCATAAACCACTCATGACTGAATTCAGCTAAGGGCTCCTGCAAAAAAAAATAATCCTCAAAACTTCACTCATGATCATGGTTTTCATGAGTGAGAACGTGCTATGTTAAACACTAGACAAATACATAATATTGGTTAGTGCCAAGGTATTGGGAAAGCCGAGCTCAGAGCACCTAGAAGCACCCTAAAGTTTTTCATAAGCAAACTCAACCAAATATTTCCATCTTGGTAACTTATTGGGGATCTAGGGAAAAAAAGTAGCAATGAAATTTTGCATTTGAATCTTCAGGGCAAAATAGACATGTTTATCCTACAGAACAACAGTTGCATTGAGTGTCTCACATGGTGTTTATCCACATACACGTGAGAGAGAAAAAAAACTGTATTTACAGCATAAGAAATAAGCAAAACTAAATATCTCATACCCTACACAACAGAGTCATGCTGATAATGATAAGCAACCTCTTAATAAGAAAGCTACTTTACTGGAGGGGTGTATTTCTGTGCAAATTATATGAAAATTGATCCTTCTCAGTTTTTGAGACTCTATAGTCTCCTAAACAGGCCACTTTAAAACAAATTTAGGCCATGCTAGAAAGTGAATTGCAAGTCGTTCAGCCATACTGACTGGTTCTTCTAATTCCTTAAGGAAAAAGATTTGCTAGAGCAGATTTTTTTTCTTGCTTGCATTCTCAAAGAAAGGAAAATTATCTGTTTTTCCTAAATGACAGCCAGGAAATCTTCTTAGGTTATCATTGCTCCATTGTCTGCAAAAGCAGAAGCCTTTACGTAGTAAAGGCATTTGGAATTAGTAAAAGGATACCTCTTCAAGAGTAATCAAAAACACTTCCTCAGCTTTTCTCTTGCAACTTTCTCTGGCAGAAATACCACAGTCCTACTGTTTATTGTAAGGCTGCTTCTAGCTCTCATCATCAGGAAAAAAAATGAAAAAAATTAGAAGAGAAAGCATAAAGAGGTTAATTGTGACTACCTCACAAGCCTCATTCAATATTCAGCAGGTAATATTCCAATTAGATTGTCCATCCTTAACTTATGGATGCAGCAGTTTTTAAAAACAGAATTGAAATTGATCACAGGGTTAGTCCTATTCAGTCCCATGCACCATACAAGGTCATAAATAACAGAGAGTTTTGCTCTGTAAATGAATGCAAACTGTTCTACTTGTACATGACATTTCAATAGTAATGCAGAGCTGCTTTGGGTTTCTGCCAGGGCCTTTATACACCATTAAAGTGGTAAAAGAGATGAGTAAACTACAAGGAGGTAGGGAAAAATTACCACAGGAAGGCACCACAGTCAACAAATACTGCCTTATACTCCATGCCAGGCCCTAGTACAGGGCAAGGTTAGGTGTGTGTAAACCTTGGATCACAGTGCTAGAGAAAATAAATGGTATACTGCATCCCACTGGCTAAAGAAAGGCTGGTATTAATTATAAAAATTCTCTAATTTATGCCAGAAACTGTTGTAATCCCCCTCTTGACAGAACCTTCTGTATTTCACAACTCAAGAGAGTTGCATCAAATAATCTGCCCCACTGTGTCACGTGCATTATAGGAATACACATCTTTTGCAGCAGAACTTCAATAAAGCGGGCAGCCCACACTGCTATTTTTGAAAAGAACAAAGCCAGTATCTACTGGTAAACACCTCATTTGTAAAGAATTGAAACATTTTTTCTTATGAAACAAAGGAGTCAAGCGCCCCTGTATTTATTGTTGCCCAAATGAGATGCCAGTAACACATCATAGGCTTACCCCAATACACAGAATTTAGAGAACAACTATAACCTTGTTACAGTTTATACTTCACCAGTCTCAAAAATTACCTTAGAGGACCACCACATCCTGCTAACACTGGACTTGGGTGTTCTGCATTCCGAAGGAATTCCATCACTCTTAACCACTGTTACAATCTCTCTCTTCCTCATACCTACAGAATGCCAAGAGCTTTGAAATGCATTACTATGCAAATATCTTGGGTGCCTTTACTACACATTTATATTGCAGGGTAATCAATAAATTATTATTTCAATATTTATTGGAATCTCAGAATACGAAAGAAGACAGATTACACAAATCCATCTTAGTTGATTAATGGGTACTCCAGCAAAAGGCATACACTGATGGAGTGGGTCAGTATGCAGACTATATTACTGAATATTTCAGCTTGGTTGTAAATATAGTATCTGTTTCTCTTAGGGACTGTCACACTGAGTGCAGTATAAAAGGCAATAAATTTCAACAGATTAATTAACTCTTTGGTTACTGGGGCTGTGTGTCACCTATCCTGGCACCTAATAAAAAATCCTTTAATGCCAAGACATAAAGAAGGGCCTCTTTGGAAATGAGTTATTAACAGCATTTCGTGAATAGATGGAGAAATTGTAGCCCAGCCATTTAAGTGTCATAAAGTGCAGCAAAGGCTGCTGGAGGCCTCTGAGGGACGCCAGGCAATACCATAACAATCAAATCTGAGATGGAAGAGGGATTGAGCTGTCCACTCAGAATTTTTATATTGTCAAAGAGCAGCGAGGAAATAATGTGATCAAGAAGTGAATTAACCTTGTGTGTGAAAGAAAGGGGATGATCTGATGGAAAAGGCAGTAAAGTAAAAATCACTCCATAATGCCTACATTGCAGGCTGGTCATGAGGGGCCCCTAATGTCTGCAGGCTGTCAGGGAACAGATCCAGCCCTCTAAGTACCATAAACCCATTACCTGCATTAGTCAGTAATTGGAATACATTTATTCATACTTTTTAAGTTCTTAGGGTCCTGGTGCTGGCTAACCCCACTGCATTAATTTCTATAAATGTTCTCTGTTTCCATCCTTGTGAAAGAACATGGAAAGTCTTCTGGGGCAATTAATACTCAGAAAGGGATGGAAGACTTATATACCACGTTACATTTACACGTATATCTATATCACACCATATTGTTGAATCTGGTTTCCTTGGTGTCAATTCCCTATGAAGCTATGTTGGCATTTCTAGTAAATAACTAGCTGCAGAAATTTGCACTGTTGGAATTGACACAACCATATGGGAGGACTATACCAAGGAGGAAATAACCCATACCAAGTCTAACAAGGTTGCTTTGACCTAAATGTCTTTAGTAACATGCTAGCCAAGCAAGAGGCAGTGAAAGTCATACAGTATACTTCTGTCACGTAGGAGCATGCAGGTTTTTTTTTTCCCTTACACAAGGCAGAAATTTTCCTTGGACTTTATGGAAGTGTTGGGCAGACTGTAGGAGTAGATTATGTCTACTGAGCATAGGTCTCCTATATACACATCATTCACAATCAGATATGACACCAGGGATGCCTAGTATATATATATATTAAAAAAAAATATGCATGGACATGCACACTCAACCTGACCCACAAAGACACAGATAAATTACGTGCAGAGTGGGTTCACACTTGACGTTTTGTATGTTTAAAAGTATTTTCTATTATTAAATAAGGCTGGCTTCCTCATAAATATTTTGTTCACTATTACCTCAAAGTAGAATGTATAACAGTGCAATAAGAGCTAAAGACCATCTAAGCAATTTGGTGCAGCATCACCACATGAACTGAGCACAAGAAAAGCATCCTTTAAAGAAAGTCTAACAAATCCTTATCCTGACTGTTAAAAAAACTAGAATTACAAAACCAATATGCAAGTTTAACAAAAATTTTTAAACATACTATGGCCATCCAAGCATTCTTACTTTAGTGAGGAAAATTTAGTTATCATCCCTTCCAGCATATTTTCATCCACCTAACAATCAAAAACAGGTAGAGAAATGCAAGCACGCAAGGTCTCCTTGTTGCTGCCAACAGAATTTGCCAATAACAGTGTTTCCTAGCCAGCCATTGCCCTGAGAGGAAGGACACAGGACTTCTGGTACAGTATCATCTCTCTTAATAGTAATGTTCAACCACCATTCTGGGGATACCCCCTGCTCCTGGCTTACAGATCTCCCCAGTCCAGCCCCTTAGCACTTTTGACTCACTGAATCTGAACATAGTTATAGTTTAACCAAGAAAGTTTATTAAGAACCACTGTGGTATCTACTTTTCAGAGGGCTTAGACTAAGTGCTATTGCAGCTCTCGCAGTCCACCACTTCCTCTAACAAACTGAAACTAAGAAAAAAACATGCAACCGACGTTTGTGTAAATACCACTTCTTAGACAAGCTTTTGTGAAACTGTGTGTTTATATTTATGCAGAGGATTTACTAACAGTAGAAAAGGATATAAAGTTAAACAATTTCATAAACAGAAAGTATTTACTATTCATGGTGAATGTATTCTCCTCCTCAAATTCTATTCAGCAGGTGAAAAATAGGAGGAGTTGAGCAAGTTTGGGCGTGCTTCTAACAGAGATGACATTATGAATATAACTGCAGTTACCTTTCTCTCCTCCTTCAAGATTGTCCACACTCTCTTACATGTTCATAACAAACATACAGCAAAATACCTTGTGTCAGTCAGTATCATATACCCTTTTCGTTATCACCTGAAAATATACAAAAGCTGCCTCTAGGAGCATCTCTCCAGGGCATGGAAAAATGCATCCCCAATTTTTCTGTCCCTTTTGTTCAACCAGCCAAATACCTAAAAAACGTAAGGGAACAAGCAATACTGAAGAATACATTCAAAGCTGAAATCAGGTTAGTCACTTCCTGACTCTGAAAAACAGCAAATAATGTAACCAAATATATGAGCCAAGAAAACATGGAATCAAACTGCAGAGCACTAAGCAGTACTAAAAAGCACTTTCACAAAAAAAAAAAAAAAAAGTATTTGCAACAGAACAGCTGAGTGAAAAAGTCTTTCTCCAGGAGTACTGAGTGAGTGCCAAGCAAGGCTCAAGTACAGCAAAATTAAATCTAGCAGAAGTCCAGCCACAGTGTGCCAAGCACTGTGTGCAGCAGGGACACAAACCATTTGTCCTGATCCCAGACTTCCAGTTCAGTATCAGGTGAAAACACCTCATCATTTTTAGTAACCTCACACTGATAATACAATTGCTTGAAATGAAATATAGTTTTGCCAAAGAATATTAAATTCAGGCAATATTTGCTGAGCCTAATGGCATTTGAGCACATGGCCACAAAAAGAGCAGAACCAAAGATCAATTTTTCAGACTCTATTTCAGTTTGGTGGGAAACAAACACTTTACCCCTCAACAAACATTACAAAAATTGACACCTATATGAAAAGTTTTTTTAGTAGTTTGGTTGCATTTTTTGTTCCTTAAAACTCATGACTTAATCCACAGGCTTCATCTTCCCGTTTATGAAACAGGCACTTCAATTCACAAAATACTAGGAGGAAAATTTACTTAACCCATAGTACTGTTCATGTTCATGGTTATGATCAGAGAAGCCTTCCTAATCCTGGTTAACTCTTGAATTTCATCCAAATACAATCAGATTGGATAAAACTTTTTCCATTACTATCCTACATGCCTAAAAATTACAAAAATTAAATATCACAGAACAGAAACATACATATAGAAGTAAATAAAAACGTGACAAATGCACTGAGCCAGCATAATTTTGAGAAGAAAGACAGATGTCTTGAAAAAGAAAAAGTGAAAAAGAAAAAGTGAAAAAGAAAAAGTGAAAAAGAAAAAGTGAAAAAGAAAAAGTGAAAAAGAAAAAGTGAAAAAGAAAAAGTGAAAAAGAAAAAGTGAAAAAGAAAAAGTGAAAAAGAAAAAGTGAAAAAGAAAAAAAAAGAAAAAGAAAAAGAAAAAGAAAAAGAGGAATCAGCCTACATTTTAGACTGTGAATTGAAGTCAAACTCTCCTCAAAAGCTGAAGCATTCTGGGACAATGATCACTGGGCTGTGAAAGGAATTAATGAGTTCTATCAGTACAAGTTCTACTCCATAGCATGTTATAAATGCTTCACTCACTTCTTCGGTTTTCTCACCTATAAACAGGAGCAAAAAAAAGCATGGTGTTGAAAGACTACTTGTGAGAGCTTGCGCCATCTTCAGAAATTTTCAAACACTCTACTAGTTTAACGTATTACAGATAAATGGCTGGAGTAAAAGACCACATTTCTATGCCGATGACTTTTCACTTCAGGAAACAAGCAAACAAAGTTTTTTCATTCTTTCGTAATGGAAAATGTTATAAATGAATGGTGTAAGTCATGAAACATCACTGTTCATTGCTTAAGGTCTTGTCTACCACCACACTCAATCACTTTAAACTGAACTCCTATTCAGTTCAGTTTTGTAGTCATGGAATTTAAACATCTACATGGGCACTCTAGCATGTAAAACACCGAACATCAAGAGACTGATGAATCTTAGGGAATAATCTTAACCTAAAAAAAAAAACCAAACCCCTGTTAATTTTGGAACAGTCACTGAAACAGGTCCAGATACCTCAGTCAAAAGCAATGATTCTGGTTAGTGAGCCCCAGAACAATTGTGCTGGTGAGTGAACTATCAAACAATTCCTAATAGGAAGGTTCAAAAATAGCAGAGTTCTAGCTACTTCCCATAAGGAATGGCGTTTAAGATAGCTGAAGCATAGTATCTTACAAGCAAAGGACCATGAAATGACTATTTTCAAACAACCAGATGCTCCCCTAATACAAGTGTTATAGCATGTTTCCAGAATGGCTGATGGCGATTAATGCTCACAAAACCAAAAAGAATAATACTAACCACATTTACCAGTCAAGGAGTTTGCCATGGCCAATTCCATAAAAGGAACGGTTATTTCTTTTAGTATATCTACAAAATTTAATTGTCCCTTTAAGTTATTTTCCTCTTCTGAAGTAAGTATGAAAAAAAGAATTGATCAATCATCAAAATTAAATGCATTGGGTAGGTGGGAACTAATGGCCACTAGTTTCGATCTAAACAAAAACTGTTGAACACTCACTACCTTTAATCCTTTACAGTGAACCCTGCTGGTTCTTGCTCATGGAAGGATTTTCTGCCACCAGCTTTTGTGCCCCAAGTAATTTTCATCTTTCTCACACACCATTAATAATGCTACTGCTCCAGGTATCACTAAGCAATATAATTAATGGAGCCCAACAACACCGCAACACAGCCATGTTACAATGTGATTTGGGTCTTTAAAGAACATGCTGAAGGCCTTGGCAGAATTGGCTGGATTAGCCCAAATAATAATGCTGTGTAGGTTCAGATAAAGAAACACACTTCCCCCACACCCCAAACAAACAAACAAACAAAAAACACACCACAAAAACATACCACCTTCAACATAACCAAGCAATTTGCATACAACTCTAATAAATTGAGAATAATGAGCATGGTATAATGCTACTTAACCTACTTGCAAATATTAGTTTAAACTGCTTAACAAAGGAAAAAGCTTGCAAGATGGACCGTGAGGGAAAAAAAGACTTTAGATTATTGGCCTAAGTTCAGCAGCAGAGTTAGCAATTTATGGACTTGATTATACCTTCAAAATGAACAATAACCCAGTAACTACTGCAGTAGAAAGGTACTAAATTTTTATGATATGGGGTAATCAGGTTGGCTACCAAAGACATAGTAGACATGCTGCAAAGAAGAAACAATTCACATTAAAATAGCCGAGTAACAAATTCCCTTCTTGAAAAGGATATTTTTCTTTATATTATGTCTTTAGCAGACTGTAGGCTGTTTCTTTAAATGAATGCATATGACACACTTAATTTTCAGGCACACTTGGTTACAGAAACAGGCACTGCACTGTACATCATGCTTAGAAATAAATAGAGCTGTCATACCTGGATTCATATTGACATTTACATCACACTCATAATCTGTATAGATTTGACATATAGGGAAAAGTCAGTCACCCCACATATAAATGATGCTTACATATTCATAATAAAAATGTTCTTGATTGTTTATTCAGTAAAGCAAAACTAGTTTCTTTATGCATCTCTACTATGGCAGCAAATAGTCTGACATTTTAGCATATTTGGAGACACTATGCTATTTTATTGCAATTACTATTTCCAGAGAAAAATTAAGGGGCAAAAATTGTGGTGATTTTTCAAAAAAATAATGTATTCATTTTTGTGGAAGGTTGAAAAGAATTGAATTCTTTGCTTCATGGTGTAACGGGTACTCACAGACTGTGGAATTAGCAATTTCATGCAAAACCACTAAACTTTTTCCTTCTATTTAGTGCATGAGTTGTTAATAAAAATTAAATAAAAAATGAACTACCTATGACGACTAAATAAGCACTGAAAGGAATGTAATGCTTTTTTAATTACCTAATGCCTACAGGAGTCATTCAGTTGCCTTAAAAAAGATGCAAATGAAATTATAAAATAGGATATTCAGAATTTAATATAAATAATATCCAAATGCTTTTATAACTCTACTATGCTTTTTCCAATTTCTTGCTATCTTCTAGAACAGAAAATTGTTTTTATAGTGTCTTCTCTTCAATGTTTATGTAATGAATGGAGCCCAAATTTGAGCACCATCTCTGTGTAGCTGGATGTTGGATGCATCCACAGGAATTTCCAATGAAGGCAATGTAGTTACATATGACATGAGATAATTTCTAGGACACTGAAAATAATATACCAGATATCAATTTGTCTTTGTCAACTGCATTAATTACACTACAAAATATTTTTCTGTTCAAGCTTTTTAGATAGACTCTGGATATATTGCAATTTAATCTATTTCAAAAAGCCAAGACATAATGCTTTAGAAGGAGAAAAGAAAGTTTATGAATATAGTTAATCCTAATAAATAGAAATCATCATAATAACAATAATGCTGATAAAGCTCAACCTTCAAAGAGACAACTGTGCTCTTTGCCTGAAGGTATACATACAAATTTTATCCTTCCACTTATTTACCAAAATGTGTGGAAAGGTTGATTTCTGTCTGGTTTTTAAAATCACATATTCACAAGCTAAGAGCTGTAATGTTTGTCAGCACAATGAAGGATTTAACCATACTTCTTAACTGGATATTTCCTGAAACAATAAAATTCCCAGTGTAATCCACAACCTAGGGGCTCAGTGACAGGAGGACTCTTCGCTGGGTAAAATCTGGCTGGATGGCCAGGCCCAAAGAGTTGTGGTGAATGGAGTTAAATCCAGCTGGCAATCCATCACAAGTGGTGTTCCCCATGGCTCAGTACTGGGGCCAGTTCTATTTAATAACTTTATCAGTGACCTAGATGAGGGGATCAAGGGCACCCTCAGTAATTTTGCTCATGACACCAAGTTGGTGTTGATCTGCCTGGTGGTAGGAACGTTCTGCAGACAGATCCGGACAGGCTGGATCGATGGGCTGAGAACAACTGTATGAGGTTCAACAAGGCCAGGTGCTGGGTACTGCCCTCGGGTCACAACCACCCAGCTGGAAAGCTGCCCAGCTGAGAAGGACCTGAGAGTGTTGGTCAACAGCTGGCAAACATGAGCCAGCAGTGTTGCCCAGGTGGCCAAAAAGGCCAATGACATCCTGGCCTGTATCAGGAACAGCGTGGCCAGCAGGACTAAGGGAGTGATTGTGGACAGTGATTGTCCCCCTGTACTGGGCACTGGGGAGGCTGCACCTCAAATCCCGTGTTCAGTTTAGAGCCTTTCACTACAAGAAGGACATTGAGGTGCTGGAGCGTGTCCAGAGAAGGGCAACAGAGTTGGTGAAGAGTCTGGAGCACAAGTCCTGTGAGGAGCGGCCGAGGGAACTGGGGTTGTTTAACCTGGAGAAGAGGATTCTCAGAGGACACATTATCGCTCTTGACAGCTACCTGAAAGGAAGTTGCAGAGAAGTGGGTGTTGGTCTCTTCTCTCAGATAACAAGCAATATGATAAGAGGAAATGGCCTCAAGCTGCACCAGGGGAGGTTGAGATTGGATATTAGGAAAAATGCCTTCACCAAAAGTGTTGTCAAGCATTGGAACAGGCTGCTCAGGGAAGTCGTTGGGTCACCATCCCTCTAGGTGCTTAAAAGATATGTAGGTGTGGTGCTTAGGGGCATGGTTTAGTGGTGAACTTGGCAGTGTTAGGTTAATGGTTGGACCTGATTATATTAAAGGTCTTTTCCATCCTAAATGATTCTATGACTCTCTATCTGTGAGTCATAGACAAGTTTTAAGCAGGACACTCTGTAATATCTATTCTGGTTCACTAAGTGTGAAAGACTGTCGGCTAAAGCCACACAGGAAAGGAAAGAAAAAGGGAAAAGAAAACACAAACTGAAGTGAAACTGCTGAAATAGTAATAATAACTCAAGAACTCAAGTGAAAAATACCAACATGACATGGTACAGAAGCCTAACAAAAAAACAGAAGCGTCAGAAGAGAACAACCTGTTCCGAAGAACAGTGGAGACCAACGCTTCCACACCTTCTGGGAAGCTCATCACATGTCTCCATGGAAAGCGGTGAGATATTAGTGCTTGTCCTCATGGCATGTTAGCTCCAGTTATCCACCATGTATATTAGCAGCTGACGATTGCTGTATACTGGAAAGTTATATATATAATAAGCTTGCATTCTCTCCATGCATAGTAAAAGCTACCAAATAAATAGGCACTCCCTCCGGAAGGTGTATTATACCAAATGGAATGTATATTATATGAATTAGTATTTATTTCTATTTTTCCCTAAGTTATTCTACATTATAAACTCCCCTGGTTAGAGAGGTTTATTTACTGTAAGTTTATAAAAGCTCGAACACAACTCAAGCCCTGTCTTGCTTGAAGGATCTAGATGCTACAGTAGTAATAATAAAGAAGATTCAAGCATGGTTAGGAAACTTTCTTACTAATGGGAAAAAAAAGATACTTATTATGACAATGTGCAAAATTATAAAAAAAAAACAAACTGCTATAGAAGGACAATCCTATAGAAAGAAAATACTTAGAGTTCTTTTCTGACATAAATTTTTCATACACTGAAACATCTACATAATAAACATCTTATACTTCTATCTATGCTACAAGTAAGGTTGTAAAATGGGAGGAGGGTGTAGGCAGGGCATTGTTTGTTTCAATCAAAACCTGTATTTCTAGTCACAACTTTCTTAAAGTAAGAATCTCCAGCAATATCACTGATTATTTATTCAAATGCACAGGGTTTTACCTAGTCAGAAAATATAGGCAGCTGTTTGTTATGAGATCAGAAAGACATGGTTCCTCAGAAGTCTCTATAGTAGTAGCTGCACAATAATCATGGGCATGTCTGAAAGTGTGCAGCACCCTCTGCCTTACAACAGACTCGCCAACGGGCTTGACCAGACCATTAACACAAGAAATCAGAGGTCATGTTCACTGTAGTGGAAAGTGGGCCACACCAGTGAATGTGCACTGACAACGTAACACTGAAGAGCATCAACTAACTCTGCTTGCTGTCTCTGTACATCATGGTAACACTGGAATCACAGAGACAAAAACAAAAGCTAATACAGCATTTGGGAGATTAAGAACATCTTTATTGAAGGAAATAATTATATTTTCTGGGGGGCGAGGGGATCAGGTAAGATTTTGAATACTAGGGTTTCAGCATAAGACAAATACTTAGAAGCAAAGCAATGGTCTTGGAGGCACAGCACCACTGACCCAGACCTTTGATTACACAATAATCATCAGCCTACGGCCTGTTCCTATGGCCTGTTAACGTATGGTAAACGATGGTGAGACTGTATAGAAGGAAGGCTGTGCTCAATACAAAACTCTGATCTCATCAGTTCCACGCTGTGGGAAACCAGAGATGAGACATCTCCTGTAACAGAAAACATTACTGATGACACCAAATGCTACAAACCAAACCTGAATGCAACTTTATAGCAAAGAAGAGGCCAGAAGGTGAAGATGGCAGTTACAGAGATCTTCGCCTTTGAAAGCTTTGATCACCTGCCTGTTGCAGAAACTGAACTACATTTCTCACCTGCTGGACCACAGGAAGCTGAACCTGGCACGTGTCAGTTCAAAAGAGACTCCATCCAATGACAGGCAGAGAATATCTTTGACGACAACTTTCTGACTACTCTAGTGAATTCTCTGTAGACTCCAAAATATATTTTTATGCATGGCAAATATAACTTCATGTTGATTTGGGGCATGGAGAAATAGGTTAATTGTAAACAACTTCAGTGGATACCCTTTGCCATAATGTGCCATATGAATCCATTCTCAGATAATGGCAGGTTAGAGATCAGGGTGACTTACTAGAACCTTCTGTAAAAATGGTTTGGCATGTGGATATGTTCTCAACCCTTACAAAAAAAAAAGCAAGAGTTAACACAAAAGGGAGTTCTGCATTCCCTTCTTACCTCAGCCACTGAAGTCCACATAAACCCAGACATGTCACTGTAACTTGTAGCATACCAGTCCCAATGCCCATAAAGCAGTGACAAAAATACTTCACAGCAGTGGTCTTTTATCAATTCATGTTTCAAGACACTCATAAAACACAGGAAAATACCATAAAAAAAACATGAGTACAAAGAAAGTGATGTGAGAACTAATTTCAAAACATTCCCATGCATTACATGTTAGTTTCTTCAGATTACATTATGTTATGGAGTTTTTCCACAGTATTTTTTGCTTTCAGAAAATTTGAGAATACATATAAAATCCATTATTTATTATACCAGGTCTTTCGTAACAAGTACAGTATATTGGTTTTAACTGCAATTGTGGCTAATTCTCAGCTGACTATTTTTCTAGTCCATCAGCAAAGTATATAGAGTTCTTTAACTCGAGTTATTAACTAATATTATGAACTAATTCAGCAGAAGAAAGCACTGGAATGTAAAAATTACTTCAACCCTCTTTTAAGCAGAATTAAGATGTAACGATGAATGAACTTCAAAAACTCAGGAATTTTTATTCAAATTTATTTCAACACACTATAAAATATTTTAATGCTTATCTAAAACTATCATTCTCCAGCCAAGCCTGTCCAAACTTACTCTGTCCCTAAAGCTACCAATCAGAAACATAAAATAGACCTTGTATTCTCCTTTCCTTCTTCTGAGATATATCAATTCTTCCTTTCCAGTACCCACCTGACACTAACAATGCTGTTTGGTTTTTCTTCTGGGAATATACCTTGCTTGTCAAACACCTACCTTCCAAGTTCATGTATCCCAAAATACTGTATAAAGCCTTCACTTACCCATTCCATGACCTTTACAGCGCTATTCCATCCCAGATATATCCAAGTTGAGGATTTGTTAAAGCTGCTCCCTACAGCAGCTCCTTCGCTGAACATTACAGAGGCCAAGAACTTAAATGGCTTCAAAGCAAGATAGACAAAGCGATGGAGGAGACTCTTACTAGTGGCCATTAAGCAATCTAGACACAACCTCCAGAAAAATTACTAGCACAAGCCAGGGGGCTATGCTAAGATGAGGAATGCTTAACGTATCCCCAGCTTCCATGCTCCTCTCTAGACTTCATCATAAAGTCTGACTAAACAGACCTTTGATCTGACCCAAAGTTTGTTCTTAGGTTAGCTCTCAAGCCCAGATGTAGGATCATAGATTTCTATTCCTCTACATTTCAACAAAGCATACATCACATCACATATCTTCAGGATGTATAAAAAGCCCCATCCTTACCCCAAAAACCTCCCAGATCTTACACTTCAGGAAAGAACATCCACCACAACTTCACTTCTCAGAAGCAGGGCCTGCCTTCAAACTTTGTAAATAGTAGGGTGTGTCATGGCTGTGCAGTCTAGAAGGTCCTAGACAATTACAAGAATCATGTGTTAGGACAGTGAGACAATTTTATATAGAAAACATTTTATCACTCAACTGCCTCACAACTCCTTGCTCTACCATTGCCTCGAGTATTAGAAAAGACATGCAGGTACAAGTGGGGCAGCTTCTGCTCATGTGAGTGTCATCAGTGTCACGCTGTCAATTCTGGGTCATAATGACTGTTCAGAACTGTTCATGAATAAAATTAAGTTACTCTAAAGAAGGTTGCTTGTGACCTAAACCAACTGCTAAAGTTACTTTAACCCCCTCAGAACACAAAGTACAATATAATTTGAATACAACCTAAGCACAGTATTTCTTATATCAACCGGCTATGACGGCAGAATTCCCTATGATGTTATTTCAAGCAAGTGCAAAGTATGCATCTGCACACCCACTCTCTCTGAAAATAATTACTTACTGTTTGCAATTCCAAGTACCAGCATGTATATGCACCAGTGACAAGACAGAAATAATGAAGTTGTATCTAGACAGTTATCAACACTTGACAGATTATCTGTCTGATCATACGTTCCATGGTTTAAGTGTGATTTAAAAATTTAAAAATCAGTATTACAGTACTTTGTAATGTCAGAGGCAGAACCTTAATTTAACTTTGTAATTCTAGATACAATAGCTTTCCCTTGAATATGAAGTGATGTATCACACATTTCAAACTGGGTATTCTATAATCATAGAGCTTTTCGTTACTGTTAAAACTGCAATTCAGTTTCTGAGGCAGTAAAATGCAGTAGTACAAGGAATACATTAGAAAAGGTTTTAAAAATTAGGCTAAGAAAAATTATTGCAGCTGGAACTTAAGTACAGAAAACTATAGGAAAGGATTCAGAAAACATTTATTAGAGAAACCTAAATAACACATATGTTCTAAGATAAAATGTGTGCTTTTTTAATTGCATTGATACTGTGATAATTAACTAGCCATCCACAGCTTATGTGGGCACTTATTCCTAATTTTTAAAGTATTGCTAGGAAAAAGCCAATCAAGCCTTTCTTCTACATGTGCCTTATGTATTTTGTTCTCATCCCACAGCATCTCAGAGAAACAGCAATAAAAACCTGTGCAGACCTGGCAGAAAAATCTTACTGTGAAACTTACGGTAATAATTATCAGTAAAACAACTATAATTGTCAACAGGAGAACTATTGCTCTTGCCTCCTCTTCCCCATGCTGCAGAGATAAAAAAACCTCTCCTCTTTTTGTCAATCAAGTTTCTACGATCATCTAACTCCCAAAAATTCAGTGGATGGATAGTTATGACACCCCAAAATGTATTTTCATCTAACCAAAATAATTACTTTTGCATAATAGTTGTTGTCTTGCACTAAAGCACAATTCATTTTAAAATAGGAGGCTTTGCATGTAATCCCACACCATTTTGGGTGAAGACAACAAACCAGTACATTACATCGGGTTTAGCCCTATCAATACTCACAGACTGCATCCTCATTTGCATATATCATGTTCTAGTCAACACAGCAGATTCTAAAATTATTTCATTTACCCCATTTTATTTATCACCTGGGTGAAAATGTTTGTGGATACTTGGGTCGCTAACAGTACACCAATTTACATGTTTCGTGGGGAAACATACATGTACTGGGTAATTTTTGCACGCAAAGGAAATATTTTTTACGCCTTTAAATTCTTAATAGAAACACATGCTGTGCCACAAAGTTATTACTGGTGATAATCCACTAGCAAAACCCAAGATGTGCACCTGTTAAAAATATTCCATATTTGTGTTCCCTGCTACAAACATGAAATGTGTAACACCTTTGTTCTATTTAACTCCCAACCTACTATCTAGGGCATGAGTATAGGCATACCATTTTACAGTCGAAAATTAGAAATGCTCACATCCAAAGAACTGAAAAGCAATCTAGGCTAGACAACAGTAATATGAAGCTGGCATTTCTAAACTAGATTGTAGTGAACAAAAACCACAGCCAACATCATTGTTGCGTACCTTCACTTATGTATTCCAGAAGAAAGACATAGGATTAATTTTGTGCACAGAGTAAGCTTCCCTATTGGCACCTTGAGTTGGTTGAGAAGTACAGACAGGCAACATGAGAACTTTGAGATCTTTCATACTTCCACTGCCTCTGCTAGTGATGTACAATATCTATTTACTGGATAAACGGAGAAGTTAAGTCCCCAGAGTCTGTATCCAGTACCTTTCATAAGCCCTAACTTCATTTTTAAAAGCGATAACAGAAAATGTAATTTGCTTTCCAGCTTTACCAGTAATCCATATGTGTTCATATTGCAGACTGCAAAAATATCTGTGAGATCAATAATAAACATCCTACTCGTGGTTCATTCTTCTGCTTTATTTGAAGAGGACATTCCCCAGCATACACCCTGCTCTACACTTTCTCCAGTTCAAAACATGGAATAGGGATAATCGAAAAAAGCACTGCAAATGGCAAAATTCATGTTCCTTAGGACACCTGAGATGAAATGAAGCAGTCTAATTTCTACATTTCTGAATAAAATTATGTTACAGTAAGACAGCAACAAGACTGCAAATCTCAGATATTAGGGAATAACAGAACTGCATTTGCCAGCATCTCTTTCCTCAATGCTCTTTGTAGATGAGAGCACCACACCTCCAGGTTCCTTGTTCCAGTTAAAAGTTATTTGGTCAATCCCATTTAGTGGTACGGTTTGATTTTCTCTCCTATCTGAACAGTTCTACTAAGTCATTCAGGCCCACTCTACTCCAAATCTTGCCTCCTACGTATTTTAACTTGCCTTCAAACTTCATAAATTTGGGAGATTTGTCATGCTTCTTAATACCTATTTCCCATATAGTAGTAGCTGGGAAAAAAAAAATTTTAAAAAAAAAAAAACCCTTCTGGACAAGTAATCACTCAACTTATATCTGTAACAGTAAAATTCATTACAGATGATGTATTTACAGAATTTACTTTTAGGAAGGTAGAAAATCCCAGCTGACCACATGCAAGCTTGAATTTATTTACTTGAGCACATAAATTTTTACCCCTCTACTCTGCTCTCATGAGACCCCACCTGGAGTTCTGCCTCCATCTCTGGAGCCTTAAGCATAAGAACGGTATCAACCGGTTGGAGCAAGTCCAGAGGAGGCCATGAAGATGCTCAGAGGGCTGAAGCACCTCTCCTGTGATGAAAGGCTGCAAGAATTGGGCTTGTGCAGCCTGGAGAAGAGAAGGCTCCGGGGAGACCTTATTGCAGCCTTCCAGTACCTGAAGGGGCTACAAGGAAGCTGGGAGGGGCTTTTCACAAGGGCCTGTAGTGACAGGACAAGGGGTAACGGGTTTAAATTGAAAGTGGGGAGATTTAGATTGGCTGTCAGGAAGAAGTTCTTCACAGAGAGGGTGGTGAAGCACTGGAACCGGTTGCCCAGTGGATGTGGATGACATGTGGATGCCTCATCCCTGGAAGTGTTCAAGGCCAGGCTGGATGAGGCTTTGAGCAACCTGGTCTAGTGGAAGGTGTCCCTGCCCGTGGCAAAGGAGTTGGAACTAGATGGTCTTTAAGGTCCCTTCCAACCCAAACCATCCTGTGATTCTTTGAGTTATTGGGATAGTTACTTCTACCATGGAGACAGCAAAAAAGTAGCATCCCTATTGTTGCAAAAAAGCACATTTTTTTCCTAAATGTGAAATCCCTCAACACAGATAGAGAAAACCCAAATCAAGAAGCAGCTGTAACCTCTGAAGAAGGTGGCTGCAGTCTTTTTCCCCAATAATCCCTAATCCCTTCTTTCAGAAACAGCTATTTTGCTGAAAGGTTTGGAGACAGTTCAAAAATATTTTCTTTTTTTAAAGTCAACCTCAAGAACACACTTTATTTTTGGTGTTTGTCACTTAATAAGTTAAAAACACAATTTTAGAAGCTGGTGCACCCGTGGCAACTATCCGTAACCCACGCTGATTCACTACACTAGCATTGGGAAAGGTGAAGGACACTGCAAGTGTAAAAGCTTGTGTTTTCCAAACGCTACAGGACAACAGGTATGTATTTATGTATGATCTGCATGGGGTTATTGGAAACACAGCACTTCCACTTTACAGCCTGCTGTGACTAATAACCAGATTTTGTTTTTTGAAGTTACATCTAGTTCATGTGTTTTCCCAAAAATGCCTTTAACTACCTTTCTCCTAAGCTTTTTACCTGATTCTTTCAGCCATTACGTTCTCTATGCATTTTGCTGTTATTGCTCTCATTTACCTTTTCGCTTGTCATTATTAACCACTTTTATTATTTCCTTCCTGCGGTCTCAAGCGGGAGGACAAGGAGGCCTCCCTGCAGAGTCAAAAGCGGTGTTCGCGATTGGGACACAGGTTCACGCGGGTGATTTACAGCTCACACTGGAATCGCAGAGCATCGGCCAAACCTTGGCACAAAACTTTAGCCGAGGGCTCCAAACAATTCCGATTTCACCGCAGTGTGAAGGGCAGCCGTGGCCTCCGGGGGCTGCGGACCCGAAGCAGTGCCTGACCCAACCACGGCTACCGACGCCTGGGCTGGGAGGACACCGCACCTGCCCGCGGGGCCTCAGAGCCGCCGACCTTGCTCGCTTGCCCGCTCCCGTCCCTCCCAGCGCCCACCAT
>NW_010228794.1:0-7914 GCF_000690775.1 Eurypyga helias
GATTCTATGATTCTATGAACCATCCAGCCCCTACTTACCTCCTGTGCTTTCCCACTTGCTGCTTTAAATCAGTGGTGCACACTGGCCTTCCTGCCTCTGGACTCTCCTGGCTTTCTGATGTTTATGAGGAATTAGAACAGGGACCTTGTCAACTCATTTTGACAGCACTCCTATGCACAATCCTTAGTGAAAGGCTTGCATATCTGTCCACGGCTGGATTTCTGTCGCTATCTATAAACCACTCCTGATGGATGGTGTCTCGCCTCAGCTGGGCATCCCTCTCATTGGTAAGTTGTTTAAGAACTCAGGATCTTTTCTGAGAAAATATTTCCTTAGCACTGACTCCGAGACTCATTTTACTCCAGGACTGTGTATTCATATCACTCTACCACCACCCTGTCACATCAATAACCGTTCCTTAGTCTTCCAGAGCAGGCAAGGTAGGCACTGCTGTCCCACTGCTGGCCTCACCTGAGAATGGGATGTAGCAACGCATTTTGCTTCAGCCCCTGAAGCATATTACTTAATTAAAAGAGCCAAACCATGAAACATATTGAAGGCAATCTTCATCCTATAGCTAGGACCTGCAAATCTCCATGGGGACACAGACTTCACACCATGCAGTTCAGTCACTCCATGCAAAGCGGTTTTAGTGTAGCAGGACTAATTTCCCCTAATATTAAGTGGCTATTAATATTTCACGATACTAAGTGAACTTTTTTTCCATTTCATTTGCCATCTTAATTTGTTTGAATTCACCTCCTTCTGCATGGGGAGGGAGATCGAGGACCAACTACTGATTTGAGGGAAATATGAATCATGTAATCAAAGGAATTAACTGAAGTGAATAAAGGAAGAAATTGGTCAAATTACGAATAGAAATTATATCAGAATCACAAAAATGCACCCAGGAAGCTCAGTCCTGCATGATACCCCTGAGGTTAAGAGCAATATCAGGCACCACAATAGCACCTCATAGGAAATATATACATTTACAAACAGAATATCCCATCTCTTACAGCCTGGAAAAAGCTCATCCCAGCATATTCACTGTTACATTCTTTGGGATTTCTCACACTTGATGAAAGCCAAGGAAAGAGAAGAGTAAATCCTGTGGATTTGAAGACAGAAAGAACAACTCATTTTCCCCTGCTCTCCTTTTCCTGACGAAGTGGAAGCAAACTCTCCTTTCCCTGGGGAAGTAGCTTGTGCAACTTCTGACAGGAGCAAGGACATGGAAAGCAAATGCTGCCGGTTCTAGTGAGCACTATCCAGACAACACATCTCAAGAAAGTGTGCTTTGTGCTAGCCTTGGCACACAAACCTCTGCTGCACTCTCACCTCCCAAACCTAAGACTCCACAAAAACTGCCCAGCAATCCTCCTCCAGCCTTGTGTGGTGGTCAGGCCAGGGATCTTACACAGGGAAGCCACAAATACTTCAGGGTAAAACTAGGAGGTTTGGATTGTCCTTTTCCTCTGGTGCCTCTGTCTCTGCCTTCCCTCACCAATGGATTCTTTCAGAGCATTAAGCAAACTCAATCTCGCAGAGTTCAGAAAGGCTCCTGCATTACTACTCTCATCCCCACGAAAACCTACGACCATGCAGGATTTAAATGCTGCTATTTTTGTTCCGCCACCCTTGACCTCTGCCTTGCTGTTTTCCTTCTAAGATATTATTTGGGGTGACATCTCCTTCACCCCCACCTTTTGCTGAGAAAGCAGTCCAAAACAGTCTCCCTTGTTGGACAGCTTGGTCACACCAGCACCATGCAGTAGCATCACATAACAAGCAGCAGCAGTCTGACACACTAAGCAACTGAAGAAATCACACAGCAAATCAGGTTGGCAACAAAGGAAATTGTGGACAAATTCTGCATTGACTGATAAAACATCACCTCAAGGAAGAGTGTCTTCCCAGTGCTTCGAGGACCAAGCCTGTGCTGTTTCCAAAGGAGGGCAGTCTCTTCTTGACTTTGCGCCACTTTTATCCTTGTCTTTGTTGATGTGCATACGCAATGTCTCCTGCATGCATCCCTCTCCTAATCATCACCACAGAGTAGCCTTTCATCTTCACACTGCCACAAACCTATGTTTTCTTCTGCCGTGAGCAAAGTTTTGTGCTTCCCTTCACTCACCATTTCATACTTCTGCAGGGTCCAGCTGCCGGGGAGATCTGTGTCCTGCCCCGGAGCCACTGACGCTTACTGTGTCTCCAGACAAGTGCTCTGCTGGCTTCAGCTGGTGGCTTCAAATAGGTCTTGCATTGATAAAATACCTTCTGCATCTTTATTCTTCCCAGGTGATAGCATCCTTTGCTGAAGCCACCATGTTTCCCTCATCCTTAAGATAATGCTTTCTGAATCCTTAAATCCCCTTTATTATCAAAATATTCCAGCTCTTTTCCCAGCAGTCTAGAGGTCACCTTACTTTTTCCATTCCCAAATGTATGGTTTGACATTTGCTAATGTTAAAATCCAGCAGCTATTTCTTTCTGCTCTCCTCTTAAATCCTGTGTTTAAAAGATGCATGCCTCTCAGCCTTCATGTTAGTTGCTGGTACCCAGAGGCTATTATCCGGGAACAGGCTAATCCTAGATTTGGAAGGTCCCTCTGGGGTTTCCTGTGACTGGGTTGTTGGTGGGGGTGTCTGATGGCTGGGTTTGTTCAAAATTGCTGCCTGAATTAAAATCAAAGAAGTTCAGTGTCCTCCTGTTCATCTTCCCTGGGACTCTGGCCAGTTCCCACAGCACAGTATCCCCTCATCTCAGGCTGGCCAGAGAGCAGCAAGGTGAGCAACAGTGAAGCAGCAACAATGGCCGGTCACTGGGACAAGGGTAGCTCTTGCAGTGGCAAACTTCCCCAAGAGCTGTCAGCATCTAAAATGCAACTGCCACAGCAGTTCTCAAACTCATTTCAGCTGCCTGTGAAGCCAACGGCAGAGAAATTTTCTTGTCACCTACCGGTGTGAGGGTGCATGCTTCCATCTCTAGGTGTTGATGGACCTCAGCATGCAGGGGCTTTCTTGGCCAACTGAATATGGAGGGGCTTGCAGGGGTGCCTGTTGGTATATAACCACTTGACCCATAAGCCCAGTGTGCTGAAAGACAAGGTGGTTGTATCCCACCAATGCCTGACTTGAGGCAGAGACCTGCACCTTCATCTGCAGTTAGCTGGGCAAGGCAGGCAGGTGGGTGACATGAACTACAGCATCAACAAACTCACTCCTGACATGTCACATGAAACAGCAATTCACACTGGATTGGAGGTATGACTACTACTGGCTGAAAGATCCCAACAGAAACTTAACGTCAACTGGTTGATATATTGAGAGGAAGACGTGTACTGTGATAGGCCATTGAGACCACTATTAGACCAAGACTCATTAGGCATCTCATTAATGATCTAGATGAGAATGGAAGAAAATAGCAGGTTAATTAAATTTGCCCCTACTTAGCTGGAGAAGCTTTCAGCATTAGTGGGGATAGGTAAATGACAGGGAGGGCTGTGGAAAAAAAAAATGACAGATTGATATAGGCTAGAAAAATGCAGCTACATCTGGGGAAAATGATCAGCCTTCCAACTAATCAGTGTGAAGGGGAAAGACTTTAGATAAAAGAGTCATATCTGAGGAGCTGCCAGAGAGCTGCAAGATGATGGCTGATAATGAGAGAAGGGAAGGTGGTTTACTTGGGAATGAATTTTTGCTCTGTGCTTGCATTGCCAAATGTTAGTTCTTGCCTGGGGCTCCTAGAGGCTATCAGAAAGAATACAACTGTTATTATTGATCGCCATTACAACAGATCTTAGGTTCTGATGTTCTTGCTTAACCAAAACACCAAGAAACTTATGGAAGTAGCAAGAGAAAGAGTTCCATGGGTGAACTTGGAGGACCAGCTCTGTGCACAGGTTGAAATATCTTAATTGTGTGTCCTAAGGGCTGCAGAATCCTGGAAAAATACAGGAGAAGCAGTGCAGCACAGTAAATTAACTGAGCTGAAAGAGGAGCAACTGCCCTACCAGGCACTATAGCAAGGCTTATCAACAAGGAGATACGGAAAGACCGCAGGGGAAAACATGTTGTCTGCCTTCTCTGTTTCAATCTGAATCTCAGAAATGAGCTGTGCAATGGCAGGCTACCCCATGTACTCAGATTGGTGCTCAAATGAAGGCAGACCTGCAGACAGACAGTGAACCAAACACATGCTAGGTCAACTCTAGGCAGGTTGCTTGCAAAGAGCTGTATAAAAATAAACCCAGAAAGTTTTGGAGAAAATAGTCCCAGTTCGATTTCTGCATTAGATTGGAACAGAGCATCTGGATGTAAACCCATCACTCAGACCAGCACAGTACCACACATCAATGTTACTGAGCCTCCTTTTTGTCATCCTTATGCAAAGGAAGAAAAGGACATTTGGTGCTCCACAAAGAGAAATTTTTCAGGAGAAAGTGTTTGGAGAAAAAAGGACATGAAAATATCATCTTTTAGAGGTATAAATACTCTCAGGCCATGACAGGTGGCCATAAAAACCTCTGGCCTCCCTCCCATCCCCCACCCTCCCCACCCCAATTCTGCTCCACAGGAGTCCGAACTCCACTGAAATCTGCCAAATTAACCAGCTGCAGTCTGAGTGGTCTGTGAAATAACAGCAACGGAAGTTGGGTCCTGAGACACACAAGAAAGTTCTCTCCACGGGGGAAGAAAATGTGAGGCAAAACTCTCTGAAAAAGAGTGAGACTAAATGACTTAAAAACATTTCTAAAGGGAGTAAATTCAAAAAAGGGGGAGAAGATATCCAAGGTAAATGTGGAAGCCTGACTACTTAAAACAGCTACTGAAAAACAGGGACAAGGCAACATGGAAATCTCGGAGAAAAAATATGTTAAGGCTTGATAGTAGCATTAATGCACAAAACCAAAGCAATTTCTCTAATGCTGGCAAAATAATTTCTACATGTGGAGAGGAGCAGACCCACAGCTTCCAGAGCCGCGGGAGCCCTCTCGCCTGGAGGGGAGTTCAGCCACTCCTGCTAATCACAACAATAGAGGGAAGCCCATGGCTGAGAGACAGTTACAAGAGACTGAGAAGAAAATCTAAATGAGAAAAAGAGAATTGACAAGCACTTGCAACAAGGGACACATAAGGTTTCTGCTAAAATGCTTGTAAGATTTGGTACATCAGACACTTGCACGGCATTGCCGAAATTAATAAATGGGTGATGTAGGGTACAATTTAAAAAATAAACATATATATAAACAAATTGTTGTCAACTACAGGCCGCTCATTTGACTACAGATTGCATAACCACTGATCTGATCACATCCAGACACAGGCAGTTCAGCAGAAGAGACAAATGAAACGCAAGAGGCATGAAATCAGCATTTTTAACTTTTGAGCTAGTTATAAACTATTTAATCTGAGAGAAGAAACCCTCAGGAAAATAGGTCTAGAACAAAAGGCTTCAATTTAGTTCCCTGTTGGTGGATATGGAAGATACTGAGAATGTGTGGTACTTTAAACAACATACTGAATTGGCTTTGATGGAGTGAGATCCCATCCAGCCTTCCTCACCAGTGGCATACCCTATAAAGGGACGCATCATCACCTCTGGCTGTTCTGCATTGTCTTCACCTACTCTTCTTGTAATTGGTCAACTGGACCTCAGTGTAAATTTACCATCAATCACCCTGTCACTGTGGACTATCTGAAATAACATGGGAAGTCAAGGGAAGGTATCATAGCTTTGTCTAAGATCATTAAGAACATTTCAAATCATATTTGCATGAAGTTTGAACTAATGAATGCACTGACATGGCATTGAGAAAGACCAACATTTAAGAGAAATGGTCTGAGCTGCACTTCAAATGAAGTCACTGACAGATTATCCCCAAAAGAAAGTATAAATAGTCTGACATTTTAGAGCATGGCCTCTCTAGTGACTCTGGCATTAGAAAGAGAAAACCACCTCAGACTACAAGAAAAACCATCAGCTCCAGAAACCCAGGTTGACTGGAAACAACCAGGTCCAGTGCCACCCCAGTCACATTCACAGCACTGCGTTCTAGCCCAGAAGAACTGAGTTAGAGAGGGTGGCCAAATACACTTTCCAAGCAAAAGCAGATGTTAATGGACTGCGTACCTAAGAAAATATGATGAGGCAAACTGAGATATTTTTGCATATAAGGAGTACTATATCTTTTTTAGGCATCTTTAACAACAGTGAGTTAGTGGACTGAGCATGAGAGAGATCCTAGGAAAATGGAAAGACTATTTAAGAGTCGAAAGCAAAGCCCTTGTGTATAAACTATCATATTTTAACAACCATGAACAGCCATCTGAAGATGATCAGCTGAAGCTCTTATTACAGTGCCGCAAGATGATACTTTTCACACGAACTGTCTAGACTGGCCAGGCTCTGAAAACTGGTAGGATTCCAGAGCAAGTTGGTGGTCCCCCACATCTGCTCAGAGACAAGAGACATTCCTCTGTGTCCTAGTCCCAGGCAGCGATGAGCTGCTCTCCTAGGGCCAGTCTGTATTTTGTTTCACTCCATAATACATCAAGCTCAGTGGTTGGTGTTACCCCGCTACCAGTGGCACTGCAAGACGGTGGGGAGGGGAGGCGGGGAGGGGAAGTTTGCAAGGTGGGCATGACCCGGAAGATGTGGGAGGCATATTCCAAATTACAGCCAGATTGTAAACCCTCCCTACAAAGTGACTCATAAGAAAAACTATTTCAAATGGGGCCCTGAGCAGCAACAGGACTTTCAACAGATCAAGCAGGAGATCGTGCATGCAGTAGCCCTCGGACCAGTCCGGACAGGGCCAGAGGTAAAGAATGTGCTCTACATCGCAGCCAGGGAGAATGGCCCTACCTGGAGTCTCTGGCTGAAAGAAACAGGGGAGACCTGAAATCGACCCCTAGGATTTTGGAGCTGGGGATACAGAGGATCCGAGGCCCACGACACTCCAACTGAAAAAGAGATACTGGCAGTTTATGAGGGAATTCAATATGCCTCAGAAGTGTTGGAACTGAAGCACAGCTCCTCCTGGCACCTCAACTACCCGTGCTGGGCTGGATGTTCAAAGGCAAAGTCTCTTCTACACATCATGCCACTGATGCTACATGGAGTAAGTGGGTTGCCCTGATCACACAACGATCCCGCATAGGGAATCGCAGGTGCCCAGGAATCTTAGAAGTGATCATGGGCTGGCTGGAGCACAAAGATTTTGGAATGTCACCAGAGGAGGAGGTGACACGGGCTGAAGAAGCCCCTTTATACTACCAGTTTCCAGAAAATGAGAAGCAATATGCCCTGTTTACTGATGGTTCCTGCCACATCGTAGGGAAACATGGGAGATGGAAAGCTGCTGTGTGGAGTCCCATACGACAAGTTGCAGAGATTGCTGAAGGTCAAGGTGAATTGAAGGTAAAGGCCATCCAGCTGGCTTTGGACGTTGCTAAATGAGAGAAATGGCCAGTGCTTTACCTCTACACTGACTCGTGGATGGTGCCAAATGCCCTGTGGGGTTGGCTACAGCAGTGGAAACAGAGCAACTGACAGCGCCAAGGCAGACCCATCTGGGCTACCATGCTATGGCAGGACATTGCTACCCATCTAGACAACCTGGTCATCAAAGTGTGTCACGTCAATGCTTATGTGCCCAATAGCCAAGCAACTGAAGAACATCAACACAATCAGCAGGTGGATCAGGCTGCTAAGACTGCCATGGCTCAGGTGGGTCTAGACTGGCAGCATAAAGGTGAGCTGTTTATGGCTAGGTGAGCCCATGACACCTCGGGCCACAAGAGGAGAGATGCCATGTACAGATGGGCCCGTGACCGAGGGGTTGACTTTACCACGGACACCACTGCTCAGGTTATTCACAAATGTGAGACGTGCTGCCATCAAACA
>NW_010228794.1:7957-35356 GCF_000690775.1 Eurypyga helias
TATGGGGAGGCCTGGCAGGTTGACTACATCACCCTCCCCAAAAACCTGCCAGGGCAAGTGTCATGTTCTCACAATGGTGGAGGCAACCACGGGGTGGCTAGAAACATATCCTGTGTCCTATGCCGCTGCCCAAAATACCATCTTGGGGCTTGAAAGGCAAGTCCTGTGGAGACATGGCACCCCAGAAAGGATTGAATCAGATAATGGGACTTATTTCTGAAACAGCCTCAAAGACACTTTGGCTGAAGAACACAGCACTGAGCAGGTGTATTACATCACCTACCATGTACCTACCTCAGGGAAGGTCAAGCAGAGCAACAGGCTGTTAAAGACTACCCTGAGAGCATTGGGGGTGGAACGCTCAAGAATTGGGATGCCAACTTGGCAAAGGCCAATTGGTTGGTAAATACCAGGGGATCAATCAATCAAGCTGGCCCCGCACTCTCAAACCTTCTACGGACTGCAGAAGGAGATAAAGTCCCTGTAGTACATGCTGGAACTATGCTGGAAAAAATAGTTTGGGTTACTCCCACCTCAGGCAAAGGCAAACCCATCTGTGGGATTGCTTCTGCTCAAGGACCTCCCTGGTACCTGGGCACACATGGTGGGTAATGAGAGAAGATGGGGAAGTCCTCTGTGTGCCTCAGGGGGATTTGATTTTGGGAGAAAATAGCCCATAAGTCACAGTGCATGAGGGACATAATGACATTGCTGCCACTGACCCCTGTGCTGAGCTTTATGTTACAGTCAATTGCTATGGCAGAAACTACCCCACCCTACAGAGGTCCAGCCTTGCCAGAAGCGCAGCAGTGACCTGAGCTGAGCTGGCTTTGGCACCCAACGATCCCATGCAACCCTTCTACCTTTCATGTCCTGAGCGACCCCCACACCTGATGGAACCTGAAATCATGGACTAATGGACATTGTGCCACAATGGTCCATAGATTGACGAAATGATGTCTGTGTGGGATGGGATGGGAAAGGGGCGGCGGGCTGATGACAATTTATGGAATAGAGTGAGACGTGAGCATTATGTAAATGTTATGAAACAAGGAGTGTATAATGTCCTAGTCCCAGGCAGTGATGAGCTTCTTCTCTAGGGCCAGTCTATATTTTGTTTCACTCCATAATACATCAAGCTGAGTGGTTGGTGTCATCCCGGTACCAATGGCACTGTGAGCCGGTGGGGAGGCGGGGGTGCGGAGGGGAAGGCGGGCACAACCCGGGAGGTGTGGGAGGGTCAGCTCGGGGGTTCCAGTCAGGAGTGCAGTGCAGTCTTTGTTCGGACCTTGCCGTGGGTGATTAGCACAGAAGGAGGGTCTTTTGTCAATCGGATTGATCTAGGAGTCGGGTTTGAAAGTTTTTTTCCTCTCCCTGCTCTCGGCTCCCTGGGTGATTGACGGGGGGCTTTCTCCCTCCGTTTTGTTGGGTTTTGTTTTTTTTTTTCTCAGGGTTTTTGGGTTTACTTGCCTGGAACCTGGCTATGTCCATCCACAGGTGGTGAGATCCTGTTTCATTTGTTCTATTTTTCTGTTCTTTTCATTACTTATTAGCAATAGCATTGTTAGTAACTCCATAAGTTTCATTTATATAATTAAATAGTTCTTATCTCAATTTTTACGAGCCTCCCTTGGTTTTCCTCTGACTCAGTGGTAGAGCAACTGGTGGTGCTTCATTGCCAGACAGGGCTAAACCATGACACTCCGCAAGTACTCTGGGATGGTCCTGGAAGCAGAGCTGTTAGGTTCCACTTGCAGATTAAAAATCATCACTTTCTAGCAAAAGACAACAGTGGCATCAATTCATAATGATGTTGATGATGTAGGAGCATCATAGCACAGAGGTTCCTTCACAGACTTGGTGCCCCATGGAACTTGAACGTGTCTACCTGCACCTCAGTGGTAAATTCACAAGCTTGAAGCTATACTTATGTATCCCTAAGCAGCATCTCAAGGGTTGGTGGGAGACTCCAGAGAAAGGGGGGCAACTTCAGGCATCTGAACTCTCCAGATGATAACCATATCCAAGTGGATTCAAGAGGAACCGATAAGCACACTGAAGGGCTGGACCAGTAACCTTAGCAGGAAGGACTGAGAAGTGAAATGTGTTGAGCATGAGTCTGCCATGACAAATACAACAAAAGCTTGCAAAGAATGAGACAGGAACTGAACCCGAGATGGGGACAGAGGGCAGAAGGCAGAAGGTCTATTTCAGTGCCTGCTCAGAGGTCTGCTTTTGTATTTGACATAACACATCTAGGAACTAAAAATCAGAATCCTCCACTGAGGAGGGGTGAGGTAAAAAACGCTCCCTCCCCTGCTGTGTGCTCAGGCAATAAGATCATGCTCTCCTCTGCTTGCTCCCTCAGCATCCTTGCACTGCTCGCTGGTCCGGACACAGAAGCAGAAACTGCAGAGCACCACTCCCTGCTCCCCAAAAAACAGTACATCACTTGGGGGTGGCCATTAAAAGCCAGGAAGCCAGGCAGCATGGACCAAAGGGTTTTCTGACTCCGTCTTGGCTCCTAAACCTCTGTTTCACTCCTGATGGTGGAAGCACAGGCAAGCTTCACCCTCAAGCTTCCATGAATTATTTGGAGTGCATTCCTTGCTGGCCTGATTTTCAGAGGTATCCCAACGCCACAGCTGCAGGTGGGTGCCAGTGGGATTGACAGAGGTGACAAAGGTTGTTTATGTCTGCACTTGCAGTCAGAGCTGTAGGGGAGAGGAGCATCCTGCATGAGAATGCCTCTGATACCCAACAGCAGCCTGAGTGCTGCAGCCCTGCATGTCACTGTGCTGTGGGAACATACTCTCCCTCACCCAAGTATGAAGAAAATTATGAGATTCACTAACTTCAGAACTTTTCATGTTCACTAAATACTCAGCAAGCTCTAAGACTGCAGCACATGGATGCCACATCTCTTAAATAGTGTGGATAGCTGCTCTGCCCTGTTATTCAACAGGATCAAACGGCTCAGCACATTACAGGCAGGGGAGTTGGTGTTGGTAGAGTGACCAGTGCCAGAGAAGTATCTTCAAGGTAGGGACCAAATATGGCAGGCTTCATGTTGGGAAATAATTAACAAATGCTTGAGTGAAAAGATGTCAGGCTGTGGAGAGAGGGAGGTCATCAAGGATTTGCCATCCTTGTCTCCTAAGTCATTATTTCCCAAAGAGCTGCCACACAACAGTGCACTACGGAAAGAGTTAACTCAAAACATTAGCTGTGATTTCCTTGACAGAATATGACCCACACGATGACTTCCCCGGGTGAGATTACAGTGCTGCCACTCGCAGCCACCACACAACATGGAAATTAGCGTATCAGACTGATGATGAATGTCTTGTCTTCGCGTTAAACGTAGACTGCTCTGATCCATTGCCCCTCTCACTTGTACGGCTCAGGAAAGGCAAGGGGAGTGGGGGCAAAGAGCAGGAGTCCCACCTGAGCCTCAGCCCAACCGTAAAATGCAGGGAGATGTGTGAGCACTCGTGCTACAGGACTTGTTAACTCTCAGGATTTTAAGATATTCAGCAAATTTTTTAAAGACCCAGCTTCCGGATTCAGGATTACATCACAGCTTTCTTTCTAATGATAATGATTTTATTTTCTGGCAAAAAAAAGATTAGAAAAGATTAGAAAATATTAGAAAATGCTAACTCATCTATCTCTCCAAATTTCAGAAAGGAGGTGAATTAAATGTCTCAAACTATGTGTTTTCCTTCCCTATTCAAAGCTGAGGTTTGTAGCTGCTGTTTGCAAACACAGTGTATGAGGAAAGGCTCAATGACAGGCTCACATATCACAGCAACCCCTGAAGAGAACAACACCCCTTTCTTGAGCAATAGGGTACCATTTTCCATGATCTTCTGATTTTAGCTGGGCTCCCTGTGGCTCCAAGCAGGGTGGCATGGAAAGAGCTCATGAAGGTCTCGAAACCAGCCAAAGCCTGAGCACACACTGTCCTCAGACTGAAAAACAGTTAGCAAAAGTGAGTTTGTAAAGTGGGCGAAGACCACACAGGGATTGTATTGAAGAGGATGGTTTGAAAGGACAGCAGTGAGGGAGGAAGATGTTGACAACCCTCCCACGAAGACTGCTCAAGGAAGTGTGGCAGAGCCGTTGCTTAGACTGACCTATGGGTTTTGATTTAAAGGGCTGTGCCTTCTGGAGTCCAGATGACCAATAAGTGCTCATCGCTTTTAAGAAAGCCCTTGTGCTTTGCTATAATTCACTACTGATTGCCTACATTTCCTTTAAAGAGCTCATTTAGAGTTGATTTAAGTACTCCTGGGGAGGGCAGGCAGGCAGGAGGGGGTGCAGTGATTTATGGATCCAGAGTCAGCAGCAGAGGCTATCCTGCCTGCAGCAGCGATGCTGGGAACTGGCTGAAGGGTTACTGTGGAGAATGTGAGGGCTAGGTCCTCCCCAAAAAGCATCCTGGAGATGATCCAAGGCAGTTACAAATCTTACAAAATCCTATTTCCCCCTCTTCAAGGGCCAGCTCCAATGCAAGCATGGATTTGCTGTGTACATTAGATGCTGTTTGCACTTGCATTTCATTATTCTAATCTGAGGGAGGAGATCTGATCAGTCAGGACTACAGACTCTGGGACCCAATTCAGCTGAGAAAGTGCAGCTGTTTAGAAGAAGAAACATCATGCTCTGAACTCCACTGACTGTAAAAAGGGCAAAGATGACTTGCTTATATGTAGGCACTAATGTGCCATAAGGTTTGGTCAAATAAATGTCACTGGACAACCAGAGTAGATGTACATATTCATATTGAGCTGATCATCTTTTTTTGAAGCGACACCTCCTGCAAGGGCCTTCAGTGAGAACTTGTTTGGACCCTGAGTGTAGTAGGTTTTGCCCTGCTAGATGCCTTGCTGCTTTACAAACCCCCATTTCTGATGACTCCTGGCTCTGCAGATAGCTGCTGGGATATGGACAGCCTTGGAAGCAGAGATGGGGGCTTAGTAATGGGTGTAGGCAAACACCCCTGGCTTCCTTCATTCCTGATCATTGCATGGCATCTCTGCTGAGCATCATGCCTGTGCCAGAGATGTCTGAGAATGAGAGGCAAGTGCCCTCCAGAAATGTCCTGCTCTTTATTCTCACCCACTGCCCACTGTGGAGCACAGTCATCCCCAGGAGCCGGCTGGCAGGTCCCTGCAAACCTGTATCTCCTGAGAAGAAGTAGGAGAGCAAGAATAATCCAACAGAGTGCAAACTTTTAACCATATTTATCCTTATTTTGTAAGTGTGCTGCCTCTTTAAAACACGTTGGCTTATATTTCTATACGTTCCTCTCTGGAAGGACTGAAAAGGAGGAAGAATAGAGAATAGGAGTAACAAGGAAGAAAAGGATTATTTTAGAAATGAGCAGAATGGGGAGTTTTCTGCTGTGCTTCCCTCTCTGCTTTGAGTCCTCCTCTCTATTACTGCCATCCCAAACTGAGAGCAAGGCCAGCCAAGCAGAGTTAGTCCACACTTGCCCCAGCAAGGAGGAGAAGAGGATCATTGCCTTTCTCTCGTGTTCATTGTTTCCAACCCAGGAGCCTTGTCTCTGATTGCTCCCCAGATGAGGACTGGAGAACTGTCATAACAGGGACTGGTTTCCATAGCAAACCCAGTGTTTTCAGATGGAGAGGCTCAGCCCTGCATTCACTAGAGCTGAAAAGCATTTATTCCCCCATAAGCTTGAAGGACAGGGAGAAGTTTCATTCCACATGTGGTTTATATTTCATGAGCTTCTTCAAAGCAGAAATAGCCTGCCAGTGAGTGCCTGCTGGCAGCTTTTCTCTCTCTAATTCAATGAGTTGAAGCCTTTGCAATTCAGAGCTGAGTCTTGCTCCCTATTTATCGGTTTGTTGGTTTCCCACAGTATCTGAGGGTCAGCGGTTGGCCATGCTGTGCACAGGGGGAGGATATGCTGCTCTTGGCTCACATGCATTGCTGAGAAACAGAGCTAGAAACCAGCACAAGTGCAAAACTGACTTGAAAGCATTCTAGCCTCAACAGCAGGCAAGGGACAAGGAGATAGAGGGGCAGCTGGTGGACATGAGATGGAGATGGCCAAGAGTGCTGCATCCAATGGCAGGCAGGAAAACAGGAACCAAGGGCCAGAGACACATGGGAATAAGAGCTATATTCTGGAAAGCACCTGGGGAGGGATTGAGCAATGCCAAGGTTAGTCTGGGGCACCCTGAGCATCACAGTTGTTCTCAGCTCTGCTGTGCACCACTCTGCCTGATGGCAGTTACACTCCACGCTGCTTGGGAAACTGAGACTGGACCATCAATGCTCTACCATCCTACAGCAATCTTGAAAGTAGTGCAGGGGCCACACTCACCCTCCAGCATCTCTGCTTCTTGTGCGAAGCTGCTTGCACAGGAATATGCCCATGTTTTGGACTCTGGCTGAACAACTGCTTGGAAAATGGTGGAAAGGACACTTTCCACATCCATCTCCTCCATGCACAAGTCCATGAGATACACAAGTACTAAGACAGCCTACGGCGTTTCTTACAGCTAATGTGTTGGGGATATGTTGATTTGTGGTTCTGCTGTGTGAATCCAAATGGATGCATTATTTCATCTTTTTCCACATCCATCATGACTATAAACCACTTAAAAAAATTAAACCCTTGGTGCCAGAAGCTAAGGTTTTCAACAAAGGGATGGTGTTACAGAAGGCTGGGAGGGAAACCTTGTTTAGCCAACAAAGCAGAATGAGAGAGAGATACGTTGCCAAGGACATCATAAAGGGTTACAGAAAGCAAGAGAAATTATTATTCTCCTCCTATGAGACTATGGATCCAGAGCTCACTTCACACAAGCTGTGTGCAAGTCAGTCACTGAGGTGTCATCTGCAAGGCTTTGGGGACTGGGAGAAGCTGGATGGTGGTGGGGGTATCTTTCCCTGCACAGGGGTCAGACCCATGCTCCCAGGGGCACATAAGAATCAATCTTTTTTTGGACCGGTCTTTGACATGAAGTACTGAAAAGTAGCCCAGGAGAAGAGGCGTCAGCTGTTCAGCCCTGGCCCAGAGCAGTGAAGGTGTTAGCCCATAGCGGCAGTCATGTCCCCAGAGCCCTTCAGCGGGAAGGCTCTGCAGAGTGATGTGTCCTTGTCCTCCAAAATGAGTTATCCTGTCTATGCAGAGCAGACAGTGCAGGCATTTATTCCCTCTTCAGATGGAGAGATCTGCATTTGCAGTGGACATTAAATTCGTAGCAAAGAAAAAAAGAAAAAATGTGCTGCAGCCATAAACCTCCTTCCCTCAGCCAGAGAGCAGAGAGTGCTTGTGGGGCAGTAGAAGGGATGTTGTCCAACCTATGAGAGTCAGCAGGGGACAAAGGGGTTGTCCTCTGAGAGTTCTCACCTTTCTCATAGCAATACTAACGGGAGGACAAGCATTTAGCTCCTCTGTGCCTGACATCCCTGTGGAGAAAGTGCACTAAAGCGTTTGTAAATGTGCTGGCAAGAATTGCCTCAACACCCTCTCAGCCCCCCGCTGCTTCTTCCTGGATATAAAATGAGCATCTTCAGTCACAGATCAGGGCTGAGCATTTTGCAGGTAGATGGGAACACTGTTTCCCAGGTTGGTGCTGGCAGCTCGTGATGTGGCCTTGTGCCCGGGTGCATTTTGGGGATGGTCTGCTTCCTCCTTTCCTCTGCCCTGTGACATTCCCTTTCCTGTGGGACGTGAGAACAACCTGTCCTGCAGCCCAAGTCCTCTTCCCCAGCTGGGAATGGATCCCCATGCCTTGGTGCAGGATGAGCTTTCCAAATCCATTTAGAAATGCCCATTAGGTAAGGAAAGGAGGTAAAGGAGGTGAGATGCTCTTTTATGTATTAATTACATGTCAACTCATTCACTCCAGAACTATACCCGGAGCACATGAAGAATTACTGCATTAATTAGAGAGTAAATGACCCCTAATTCATAACAGTGGTCTCCCAGCTTTGGCAGCCATTTGCTAATAGCAATGAAAACCACCAGGTTTTGTTATAGAACGTAATGAGAGACCACATGCTGAGTGTTTCAGTATTCCCCTGCCAGAGCACATTCGTCCCATTGAAATCAGCAAGAGCTGCTGTATATATGTCTCCTAGCATCTCACGCATTTGATTTTGGGACCAAGATCTTTTTCGTCCAGCTGAAATGTCTGCAGTGTGCAGTCGATGCAGCACATCAGAGCAATGACCAGGGGCAGCTTCACTCCTCTGTGGTTCTTCCCAAGCCAGAGACCCAGCAGCCTATGCATTCTTAATTGACAGAATTAGGAAGCTTATTTGAAGAATACTTGAGTCCTCAGAGTCTAATTTCCTGCTGTATAAATAATACATCAGCAACAGCAGTCTCCAGGAAAATAAATAAATAAATAAGATAAAAAATAAGCCCAGATGAATATTCTAGTTTCCACCACACTGTGAAAATCCTTTGCAGAGGGTTTTCACAATAGCCCCCAACTGCATTGTACCATTTCTCGCCTTGCCTGATTTAACAAAGGGGACAGAAGCTGAAAATTACACATGCAGGCCTCACTGCTGCAGGCGTGATCACACCTTTTGATGAGCACAGTGAGAACCTGGGCTCCATCCTCCCAGTATGAAGCCTTCAGCTGTGTATCCAGTGAAGCCCACCACCAGCACTGCCAGGAGCCTCCCCAGCCCTGTTTGGTGGGCATCAAAAAGGCCACACACCAAAGCACCACTGATCTCCTGCCCCGTGCCAACTGCGGGGTTCCAGGTTCAGTCCCCACCCTGCCTTTCCCTCCCATGGCAGCCTTGGGGCTGCCACAGCTCCAGGAGATCGAATAGCAAGTGCTTATGTTATTAAAAGCCATGTCGCTGTATACACATATTCATGGATGAGGAGACAATGAGAATGGCACAGGCACCTGTAATTTTGACAGACTGCAACTTTTTAGGACTGAATCGGCAACTACAAACTCTCACCAGGTCCAGGTCCAGGTCCAGGATGAAATGTCAGTCTGGCATATCAGACTGGAAAGCACAGTTCTGGCCTCGCTGGACCACTCCTTGCCCTAGCATCATCCCATGCTCACATGTTCCATCCTGCCATACTGACAGCAAAGTTGTATGCAGTGGCTGACACTTGGACTTACTCAGCAGTGGGATCACTGTGTTTTTATTTCATTCTTGCTTTGGTACCACTCTGCTCTGCAGATGCTGCTGGAAGATGCAGGGACAACAGCAGGGTCTGCTGGGCAGAGCTGAGGTCCTAGTACTGTGGATGCTGCCAGCCGGAGCCATCACAGCGATGGGATGGGGAAGGAGCTGCAGTATTTGGATGTTTAAGGGCTTTGTCTGCCAGAGCCAGGCTGTCTACAGGGCTCCCACAGACCGAGAAGCAAACAGGCCACCAAAAGGCCAAAAAGAATTGACAGGAGGAGCTCCACGACTTCATTGGAAGTCTTTTCGCAGCACAAATATTTGTATTCCTCTGATGTGGGATTTACAAGCACACACTTGACTACAGCAGGGACAGCCTGCAAATATGAGCGAGTTCTCGATGTACTTAGCACTTGTTCCTGCCTTCCTCTCTCTCCGTGTCTTTCTCTCTTGTGTTATCTATTATGTGCCTGAACCAGGGGAATGTGGTTTCTGGCAAATGAGCCCATTAATGGATACTCTCACTAGAGGCAAAGAATCCCAGGAGAAGGGGAAGCACACAGGAGAGCTTGGGCTGCAACGTAGCTGCTCACAGACTGCCCCTTTGCTTCCCCACAGTACAGGGGGCTGGAGAGGTACTGCATCCTGTCCCACACACAGCCCTAACGCACTACCCAGGGACAAGCGGACAGAAGGGGCAGAGGTGCCAGGCACCCCAAGCCCTTGCTGACGAGGCAGCCGGAGCCATGAAGCAGTTGCAGTGCCTGCACGGTTGTTCCCTTCAGCTCACTCTCGACAAGCAGACCCACAGTTTCAAGGGAGTTCCCTTATTCTCACCTGATGGGCAGAGTAAAAGGAAGGGCTGTGGCAAATGGAGTTGTTCCTTTCCCCACGTTCTGCCTCGGAGGACCAGAGCATCGTCTCCGCCTTGGAGAGATGAAATCTGGAGCAAACGCAGCAGACAAAGGGGCGCGTTTGAAACAGCGCTGCTAATAAATAATTCATGGAAGAGAAGTGGTGAGTCTCAGGGGAGCCAGCACAGGAATCTGTGAATCTGGATGAGTTTGCAGTGCTTTAATTATGCAAATTGACAAATGTCTCTACACTGAAAAATTCTGCTAGTCCTGCAATAGAGCAAGAGCAGGAAAATGGCAAGAATTTCCCAAGGCTCGAGTGCCTATCCAGCTGCCAGCCACAGCTGGCAGGGTGATTCTCACCGAGACCCCTCTGAAGCTAGCTCTGCTCCTTTAAAGGGCAGCCAGCAGGATCCCCCAAGCAGCAGGTAGAATACAGTGCTTTGACAGTTCAACTGCTCTACGTAGCCATGGCCTTGGCCCCAGACTTTCTCTTACACAGCACCCTTTGCTCCCAGAATAAGCCATCTTAGGCAGAGGGAATGAAGAGCCAGCTCGGGGCTGCTGTGGGATCACGGATTACGAGTTAATGTCAGATAATTTCAGCAAGGACAGATGGGGATCCCCTGAAGACCTTTCCACTGATAACAGCCTAGCTATGATAAATGTAAAAGGCTGTGTGGGAAGATATGTCCTCTGCCCCCCAAAACACAGGGGTGGGAATGTGGAACACTTTCTTCGGCATGTCTCAGGAACTGCTGCTTGGTCCAGTGTGGCTGTCTCGTGGCTGCAGCATCCACTGATCACAGCCTAGCTATGATAAATGTGGGAAGATATGTCCTCTGCCCCCCAAAACACAGGGGTGGGAATGTGGAACACTTTCTTCGGCATGTCTCAGGAACTGCTGCTTGGTCCAGTGTGGCTGTCTCGTGGCTGCAGCACAGATGCTGAGCTCCCTGGTGCTGGCCCCAAGCCCTGCATCAGCAGAGGCAAACACCCAAAGGATGGAGGCCTTGCAGTCACCTGCTGAGGGATGCTCACACATGCCCAGGCAGATACGAGGTCTATCTGTCATGGCTTGATGAAGCAACGCCTTTGCCTTTATAAGAGTTTTTTGTCACATGGAGCTTTTGGAAAGCTGAGCCTTCCTTGGCCTGATAATGAGCCAGGCAGAAATAGGGCAGAATGATGACGAATCTAGGGCTCCGGGGTCTGGCAGTCTCCCCAGCAGCAGCTAGCCCACGTGGGGTGCATGGAAATCAGCTCCATTACAGATCTGGAGTCCCCTGGGACCCCAGACACTGCCTGCTCATTCCTGTGCCCAACATGCTGTTTGTCACTAGAGTAGATTAATTTGGTACCTGATCCAGCCTCATTAAGATCGAAAAGAAGACTGGGTACAGCTTGCCGAGAGCAAGACAGACACAGTGAATCCCATCAGGAAGAAAGGCATCTTGGGCTTTTGGCCATGAGTTAGAGAAAGGACCTGAGGCCACTGGTGCTGTTGACCCCACTCAGCCCAGAGCTCTGCATGGTCCGGGCTGTAGAGCAGAGGGGCTGGGTGGGACACAGCATCCTGCACCTGTGCTTCATGCTGGCCAGTTACAAACCCCAGTTTCTCCTTACAAACCATTCATGAGACAGTAATAATTTCCCCATTAACAGTTATTGGTTTTATTTCTGAAAACTGTCTTCTCTTCTGTTTTGATGAAAAATATTTATTTTCTCGGAAAATATGCAGTTCTTTGTTACCCAAACCCAGACACTTTCACTGAAAAATTAACACTGCTTCTGAATTATTTTTGTGCTTGTCTCTTTGGAAGATGGTGGGAGAAGAAAGGAGGGAACTGTATCTTTGGGAAGAAAAAAAAAAAGGAAAATGTCAATGCAAACAATATTTTATGCAGAAATGCCTGGTTTGATTGAAAATCCATTTTCTCATAAAATAAATTTTTCATGAAAACTGTGTCAGAGCCAAATCCAAACAGAGACAACCTGGAGCAGAGACAAGCCACCTCGTCCCACTGATGCTGATATATGCCAGGCTGCCTGGAAGCAGGAGCTGGTGGCAGTTGTCTTGACCTGTGCAAAGAAAACGTGATTGAACCTCCCAATCCTGACACAAAGCAGGGAACAATGAGGCTCTGGTATTTGCTCAGATTATTCCCAGCATCTTGGCAGAGAGAGCATCATGTTGCTGGCTGCCCTGCTGTCTCCCTAAGCAAACTGTCCTCTCCCCTCACATTTTTTGGCAACTTGATGGGGGAGCAGGATGAGGGCAATGGTTGAGGTGAAATGCAAGGTCAGGGTGACCTGCTCTGCTACAACCCAAGCTGATACAGCTGAAAGCAGGAATTGTGGGGCACAGCCCAGCACCACATAGTCCCCAGGAGACCACTGTTTCTCAGGTTCTCCATCCCCAGAAGAGATGGGAAAGGTGGCACCCCAGAAGTATGAGGTTTGTCCCTTTCCCAATGCACCCATCATTCTGTGGACAGAAGAGCTGCTTATGACTGCCAGACTCCAAGGCTGCATCAGCAATATGTGACATATCCTGGTCAGCAAATGCCTGTGGAGCTGCCTAATCCAAGCAGGACAAGCTGCTTGGGAAATTCTGGCACCAGCTTGGTGCTGGAGGCAGGACACTGGCAGCCAGACAAGCTACCCAGATCTCTGTTTCTCAGTTTCAGAGGTTTGCTAAGTGAGCTGCTGGTGTGTCAAACACTCACCACTCACTTCAGGTCTGTGCACATCAGTCTCCAGGTCAGAAGCTAGTGTCTTGGAGATGCAAGGTCTGTTGGCTGTCTGCCCTGCGCAACACACTGGTGGCTCCATGCCAGGAATGGAGCTGGGCAAGAGCACACACCTCCCAGAACCCCAGGCACTGTCACTGGTGCTGCTGCTCACATGGAGAACAAGGAATGAAGACCAAGAACTACATATGAAAAACGTGTTCTGGCCACAATCCCCTTCCTGGCAAACAGCTCCAATAGACACTGGGTTATCCCCCACACCTCCAACCACAGGTTTGGACACCGCACTGTGCCTGCCAGCAGCCCTAGGATAGCTTGAGGAGCCTTGGCTGGATTTGGTAATTCTTGGGTAGATTCTTGGGTATGTCTTTAGGTCCCAGTGCTCCCATCCATTTGCTACAGTCATCAGCTCTGGGAACACATCAACTCCAGCCACCCTTCCAGCTGGCCTTACTGTTGCAGTTGTGCTCCAGGATCAGAGCTAAGACCTCCCCTGTGCCAGCAGGACTCATGTCCCCACATTCAGAGAGCAGCAGAGAGCACAAAGGGGCCAACAGCTTCTCACCACGGCCTGTCCAGCCCCAGACCTGCCATAAGAGCAGAATACAGAGCCAGCATTTGTCAGACACATCAGCTCCTTTGCCTTGAAACCAGGTAGAGATGCATGGCTCCTGGCTGGCTTGAGCCATGCTTTTGATGCATTGCAGGGGTGGGTTCATGCCGGAATCCACATTTCCTTGGGACCACCACAGCCTTTGCAGGGTTGCACTGCAGGCTCTGGCTCTTCTGCAGCACAGTCGGTGAGTCTGTTCTCTTCCTCCTCCCTTGTGAGAGGCTGTAACGATCTCTGCCAGGTCTTTGGGTGAGCACAGCCTTATTTGGCAGTTCTCTTTTTGGGCAGCTTGGCCAGGTGGAGAGCAAAAGCTGCATCTGACCTTGGGTGGGGAGCAGAGGTCGGTGCAAACGCGCTTCATTCTGCACAGCCTGAAGAGGCGAAGGCCCCATTATTTTCTGCCTCAGCACTGGAGACATACAGCAGCATCTTAAAACAGGATTCTCTCATCAATCATTTATTGGATTTATGCAGCTTCACTTAGGAACCTGATTTATATTTCCTCTCAATTTACTGCATTTGAATTGTTTGCAAATAGGCACGTGAATCATCGGTTAGAGCAAAAAAAAAGCTATTTTCAAGCTTCATTTAGGCTGCTCGAAGCATTAATTTTTAGTTGCAAAGGCTATTTTTTGCTAAATTGGTTTTTAGATCTTGTCTTCCTTGTGCTGGGTTATAAATTTAGTGCTGCTGGAGCAAAAATGATCAGAATTGGATTTTTCAGCCCTCTGAGGCAGGTGCAAGGGCCCCATTCTGTGCTGGGTTGCACTGCAGCACCAGGGAAGGTAATTTGGCTCTTGCTGTTGAGACAGAAATACCTGCCCTCCCCCCCACAGCACAATTTAGCACAAGCTCTTGAGGACAAACTGAAGCCCTATGCACACTCTCCCACCTTTCTTTCGCATCAAGACTGGATTTTTCCTTGAAGCATATTCTGAATCCTTAAACTATCCTCCAAGGCCATCTTTGGTCTTGGAAAATCACCTCTGAATCTAGCATGGGAAAAGCCTTCAATTCAGCTCTTTTAAAGGTGAACTTGTTTCAGGGCCACAGCATCCCAGCAGCATGTGTGGGTGGTTGGTAGATGATGTTTTATTTAAACACAAAGGCATGAGATTCCAGCTCATTTCAAACAAATCCTTTGGTGGGAAAATATGCACATATTTTTGACACAAATCTGTCCATGGCTCCATTAATTCTCTGCCAAAGTGCTTTACCTGCTGGAGCAGATGATAATTCAGCAATGTAAACAGAGCCTTTTAATTTCATTTTGGGATCACGAATGGAAACAAACTGATTAACAAAAGCAGGATAAACAATGGTTCTGCCTCCTCCTGTTAGTATTAATATTCACCTAGTATTGATGCTGTTCTCCCAGGAGTCTGTGTCAACACAGCGAGCTGGGTGCTGCGATGCCTGCACATTGTGCTGAGCCATTCACACCCAAGGACAAGGTTCGTTGCCAGGAGGATGGCTTTTGCAGCATGCACACGGGGAGAGTGCCTTCTCCATGGTGAGATACACCACCAGAGAGGGAAATGCATCCCCTTGGCTTCTGCTGCCTCCCAGGGAGCTCCCTCACCCTGCTGCCAGGTGATAGTGGGACATCCCCATCCTTGCATGCAGAGTGCTAACACTGCAAGGGACGGACCCTGAGGTGAGGCATGAAGCTGCCAGGCAGGTGAGCCTTCAGGCATCCCTAGAGAATTTTGCTCAAGAGCAAGGGAAAGGGATAAAACTGTGACACCACAGAGTCCCTAAAAGCAGCCCGGGGTGGGAACCCCAGCCCACACGCTGACGTGCATGCTTTGTGATGCTTGGGCACACAGAAAGCAAGCAGTGTTTAGGAGGTGACATAGCACATATAAATGTGTTGGTAATCTCCTGTAAATGATTTAAGCACAAGCATGGGGGAGTGCAAAATTATTATCCTAGCTTGAGCAAGGGCAGAGGGAGGTGTTCAGAGGCCTTGTTCGGGACACCTCCACCCACACTGCACACCCAGGAGAAACCATGCACCCATCATTCACAGAAGCAGGGGGAAGAACTGGCTCTTTCCTAGGGTCAGCAGGTCACACAGTGGGACTGGCGACAGGGGAACATTACAGCTGCTCCTTCTCCACACCACCTGATACAACAAATGCATGTTCAAGTAATAAAAACTAGCCAAGAGACACTCCTGTCTGGACAGCAACTCCACCACAGCCAGCTAGCTGGAATTTGGCCCATGCTGAGATGCACCCAGGCATGGCAGAGCTTGTGGTAAATGTGCCTGGGGAAGGGCTGCAGGACAAGCTATGGAGATCATGCCCAAGTCACAGGCTGAATCAAATCTTGGTCAGGTTTGTGCACCACTCCAGCTGCCAAAGAAGAGAAAGCTGGAAGGCAGCAGCAAAGTGTTGGTGCTACAAACACTGCTTTTACTTGCTTCACTTCTGTGCTAAACACAACAGCTGGTCTTTTTTGTTTTGGAAAATGATAGGCTGGAACTCCACAAAGAACTGGCACATATAGGTCACTACAGGGACACAGTAGGTGAGCATCTTTTAACATACCTCGCAACCCAGTATGAGCACCATTATGGGAGAGCTGGTTTGAGGAATGCAGACACTGGCATCAGAGGATGCCTTCTCCATTGGTAAGTGAAACCTCAAGAAGCACTGGAGGAAGTGCTCATCCCCAGCCTGGTGTGTTGCAGAAGGAGAACAGAAAGAGAACTCTGTTGGTCTCACAGTGAGTTGGTAGCTGCTAACAAGAGATCAGGGAGGTGAGAGGAAGGCACAAGATCCATACCAGGCTTTGCTGGGCCTGAGGGTTAAGAAGGTGATGTCTAGATCAAGAACTCATTGAGATTACTTATACAGATATCTATACACATATCCTAAAGCCCATGACACTCTGGATCCAAATAAGAGAGTTCACTTGCTGCTGTAGACCAGTTACTTAATCCTGGGACACTCCAAGGTGTTGGAGATGCTACCCTGCGTCAGAAATCTGAGAGATCAGCATGCCACCTTCCTGCTCAAACTGTGGCAAGTCAAGGTCAGGGGGACAACTCCCATTGCTGCTGGAGGGACTAAGGAAAAGGAGGGCAGTAAGGAAAGGGCAACATCAGAGCTTTGCAGCACTGGGACTATGAAACCAAGAAAAATAAGGGTTCCAGGAAGGTAATTCAGAAATTGTTTAGTAACACAGTAATTACCTGTGTGCTAGTTTGTTGCAAGTTCATTTGAATTCCAGGGTCATCATAAATATTGACTAAACAATGATTTCTGAAATACTTTTATAACAAGTTCTTTGTGAAGTACTGAAAAGGTTCCTGTTTGTTGCAAGCCATGCTGGTGAGGAGAGGTAAAACTGAGATCAAACTGTGAGAGGACACCAAGCACCTCCTACAGTGTGTAATTTGCAAACTGTTACAATATGTTCTTACAACTTCAGTTCAATTACTTCTTGCAGGAAGAGGTAAACAGGTAGAAAATCAGCACTTCAGGGCCTTTTTTTGTTCATCAAAGAGATTTCTTCTCAAATCAGTTTAAGAGCATTTTGTTAGCAGGCCTGCAGATGCTCAAAGGCCAGTGCCAAGTCCTCAACATTAGGAAGCTCCAACTGCAGTAGAATAAAAAGATCATGACATGATGTCTGTGCTGTGGATGGAAATCACACTGGAGTCCTCAGGACACCTTTGGATCCTGCATTTAAGCTCTGTGGTTCCCCCTGCCAAAGGCACATAGAATCAGTTTGCCAGCCCAGACAGGCACCTGGTCCCCCACCCTGTTCTGTCCAGAAGGAAATGCAGGAGGTTGTGATGAGCAGAGACCAGAGGGAGTCACCCAAATTGAGAGCTGGGAATGGAGCCGGATTTGCTGGTTGGCTTTAACTATGCACTACATTCTGTTAATTTTTTGTAAGGGGTTTATAGAGCCATTAGGAGGATCCCTTTGATGAAATCAGCCAGAAATACTCTCATTCTTTCCACCCCATCAAGAGGTAGGCATGATCTCCAGGCCTAGCTGGCACATGCAGGACAGCAATCCCATGGTGACAGCATCTTGCTAAAGGTGACTGATGGTCCAGCCAGAAAGACTCTTGCCCCAGCACACACAACGACAGTCTGGAAAGCTGGGACAGACACTTGCATTTGTGGACCAGTAACATCAGATGCCCTGACCACAGAAAAACAGCCTTGGGAGAAGACAGCCAGGCCCCTCTGGCTCAGAGCTAGAAGGGGAAGTTGAGTTACTGTTCCCATCACACCCACAGCAAAGCTTCCATCTGAAGGATCAGAGCACAATGAACTAGGAAAGCCAATACAACCATTATTTAGGAGCTCTTGATTATTAGTAATTCAGACTATTTCAGAACATCTACAATGTTTTACGCTACTTATGTTAGCTGTGTGATTTATATACATTTTACCAAGCAGCTGCACTGTCTGTCTGTCTTTGAAACTAAGCAGTTATCACCAATACACTACACACATGCATACACACACAGAGAAAGAATAAACCAACCAGAAAAACATATCCATGGGATGCTTTACTGTAATTTTAGAAAACCATTACAAAAAAGACAGATGAGAGATAGAAGGAAAACTTAATCTTCTAGAAGTTAAATCCCTGTTTGTGCAACACTTAAGTAGCTCTGAATTTGGGTCTTAGCTGTTCCTGTGACCCCAGTTTTTAATTATTTTTTTTTTTTTTGTACAAGAACCAGCATATTGAACCAGAGCAAAGATCATCAGAGCTTTCATGCTGTCTCTGACACAGCCAGCAGCCTCCACTTAGAAACCAGTAGGAGAAGCAGGGCAAGAATATGATAGCCCTTCCCCTGACACACTGTCAGAGGTAATAATCAGTGGCTTGGAGACTTCCAAAATTGAAATTGCACAGGAACCACGCACTTTATGGCCACCAATGAATCCCAGAAAGCCAGTTTGCCTTTCTTCTCTTTAAACTCACTCTCTTTTGACTCTCACAGCATCCTGGGGCAAAGACATTCAGAAGTGATGGATGTGCCGTGAGACTCCAGCTTCACCATTTTACTGGGTGCTACCAGTGTTAAAAATAGCAACTAACTGCTCAACTGTCCTGCCCCACTCACTGCTTTGGAGACCTTTGTGTAAAAGGTCTGCCAAAGTGTACAAACCTCTATATGGGTCCTTCCCCACCTGAGATCTATTTTGTACCTCCGATCATCCTGGCTTCCCTTCTCACAGACTTTTCCTTTACTACAACATCTTTCCTGAGGTGGGGCAACAAGAAAGATACCAATCATTCAAAACATGGATAATACCATGGGTTCATTATATATGTATTAGAAAATCTTCTTTCTTGGTGGCATAAAATCTTTGCACATTCAAAACAAATTGATTCCTTGTTAACACTGAAAAGTGAGCTCAGTTTTCAATGCATGAACAAAGTTGCTGTAAAATTCTTGTACACACAAGCTGACATTTCCAAACAAAGCAGTATAAAATTAGCCTCATACTCCCAGCTGCAGGGAATTAGGAAGGCTTTTTTAAAGCATTTAACTGCTTGAGGAGCCAAAGTCCAAATAAATTCAACCTGCCAACTCTGATGATGGGATATGGTCAAATCAAAGCCCCATGGCTCTCTTGCTGGGAGACTCCTCAGTGCATCAGAAATTGGAGTTTGCTGCTCAGCAACTGTGTATGTATCATTCTTATAGTAAAGTTTTTCCTTGGCTTTGGCACTGCTATTCTGTATGGATGAGCATTTTAAGGACTAACCTTAAGAAATAAACTTCTTCAGAAGAAAAAGTCTCTACAGAAAAGCTGGGAAACTGCTAAGAAACTAATTAAAGAAGCAAGCACAAAACAACAACTTTAGCAGCACAAGCCTGTAAGACAAAAAGAAAATGCAGAACCACAACATGAAAAGAAAAAAAAACTAATTTAAATTTTAAAACCAATTTTTTTTCCAAATTTCTTTGTGCTTAACGCTGATTTCTCTGCGCGTAAAAGCCCCTGGCCATAGCTCAGTCCTTGCCATTTCACGCACACATCGGCTGTCCTCTGCAAAGCTGGGTTTGAAGCAGATCTGTGCTCATTTAGACCACCAGATCCTCCAGCAGTGTCAGAAACAGAGTCGCAACTACATGTGTGTCTGCACTGAGGATCTTCCTACTCTTAACATATAGTCCACTGCAAGTCAAGGAATGGAGCCACAAGCCTGGTCGCTGATGTCCAGCAAAGTGTGTGCCATGGGGCAAGCAGAAGGGTCTTGCCTCACAGAAGGCAGGTCAGGGAGGGGGAATAAACCTGCCCCTAAAGCAGCATCCCTTCCCAGTCCACAGTCACTGGCTAGAAAGCCCTAGGAGACAAACGTGTTGTCTGATCTCCTGCATATCAGAGACAGTAAGTCTACCTGGATTTAATTCTGCTTCAAGCCCAGAGTTGATCAAGTGGGAAATGCAAAATCTCTCTGCTGAACATGCCAGTGGCACCAGACCTGCCATCCCCCTTGGCACAGCAGCAGCAGCTCCTGTTCCTGTTACACAATTTTTGCTTCAGCTCCAGCTCCTCACACCAACACTTATCTAACCTTTGCCTGCCAATCTGAAAAGCCCTTTTCACCCAGGTGTCATCTCCTGCATGGGCCTTAGCAGCCATCAACCACTCCAACTGGCTGCCAACGCAAAGACAGATATCTGAGCTAGGGTTGGTGTAGCCACAGTGGGCATGACCCTCTGCAGGCAGACAACCCTGCTGGCTGCCCCTCTCGCCTCCTGGGAAGTCAGCCTGTCCCACGCAGGTCCAGTCTCCTGCATGGTGCTGGTGTGACCCTTCTGCTCCAGTCTGAAGTCCCTCAGGTCTGCTCTTGGGCAGACTTGGCTGCCTTCTGCCTCCTCCAGCTCTCACTGGCCGCATTCTTGGTGCCACTTGTCTCAGCTGATTTATAGAATCATAGAATAATAGAATTGTTCTGGTTGGAAAAGACCTTTAAGATCATCAAGTCCAACCATCCTGCTAGCACTGCCAAGTCTACCCTAAACCATGTCCCTAAGCACCGTATCAACTCGTCCATAAATACCTCCAGGGATGGTGACTCCACCACTTCCCTTAGCAGCTTGTTCCAGTGCTTGACAACCTTTTCCATGAAGAAATTTTTCCTAATATCCAATCTGGACCTCCTCTGGCACAGCTTGACTTCAGACAGAGGAACTTACACATCCAAAACTAATAACAGCAGCGCACTTCAGCTAGCACCATCATGCTGTGTCTTCCCAGAGCAGGAGCAGCACAAGCTTGGTACACGTGGTAGGAGTCATGTGTCAAGTCTGTGGTCTAACAGCCCCCTCAGGAGCCATAGCACTTTTCAGCAACATTGTCCATGCAAAGGCTGTCCCAGGTCTCCACAAGCCTCATCACAATCACCAGCTGGGGAAGGTGGGGCAGGTCCCCCTGGAGACCTCTATGGCTTGAAGATTGGCTCAGAAGAGCGGGCTGTGTGGGGTCAGAGGTGTTTCCAGACACTTCACAGCCTAAGTCTCACACTCAGAAATTGCAGCAAGATGGGAAAGGTCGAGCACCAAGAGTCCTTGATGCAATTCTCTGCAAAACCACTCTGCAACCTAAAAACACTCAGCCTGCTATTTAGAGAGCAGACTTTCCCTGGAGAAAAGGTTGGCACAGAGAATAGGAGAGGAAGGAGTTATTAGCCTTCGTATACATTGTCTAGGAGAGCTTTGCTGCTAGCATAGACACGGCCTGGCTTTGTCTGAAACCCATGGAAATGCCTCAGATGGATGTTGTAGACTCTGTGGAGGGGGTGGACTCCTGCAGAAAACATGGCCAAGTGTGGAAAAAGAGAACAAGCCTGAACTCCCTGTCAGCTGCAGTAGGAACAAGCTCCTGGCTAAGGGAGATAAGGACCTGAGCTCAGACTCATTCCTGCCTTCTGCACCAGTCATGACGTTGATGCCTCTACCCAGTGCCACTCACCTTGCTGATGTGGATCACGAGGAGAGCTCAGCATGAGACCATCCACACAGCGACATGAACAACAGGACAAGTGAAGCTCAGAGTCACCATATGCCTCGGGAAGGAGACAGACACCAAGAAGCTCGGCACAGGAGGGCAGCAGGACCAGGCTCCTGTGAATGGATCATGGGTGTGTGGGTGTTGTCCCTCCCAGGATGGAGGTTTTGTAGGATCTGAGCACATTCTGTCTAAAATTACTGTTGCCCAACTGCCTGAGTTTTGTCTTGATTCAGACACCTGCAAAGACATCCCCTCTGCACTTTTGTGCCTCTGCTCACCCTCTGCAGCCAGAAAACCACAGCCCAAAGAGGACAACGGCAGCAGAGGCGGTGAGGTCACAGGCAGGGGTCCTGCCTGCCTTGGGACCCCAAGGGAAAGCCATCCACTCACTGAAGTTTGCCACGGACAGCGTCTGCAATCTCAGGAAAGGGTCCTGAGACAAAGAAGAGATGCTGACCTCTATCAGCAAGGCTCCTGGCCCACCTCCAGACCTGCTCATATGTTCCCCCCTGCCCTGAGTACTACAGAAATGCTGATGTTTCACTTTGCCTGTGTTTTGAAGTGACAGTATTTCTGCAAAAGTCATGGAGCTCAGTGTGAACAAAGGAGAACCAGAGGGATTTCCACTAGGCAGAGTTGTAGGATAGGTAAAGAAAAGGGGGAAAATTCTGTGCACATGTACATCTGCTTTTGCTACACATATGTGCCTGTTGTGCACACACGCCTGCCGTTTATTCTGTGTCCCTGCAGTTTAGGCACCTTCTACTTAAAACTGGCCATTAAAACTGTTATGGCCCTGAAGGCAGGCCCACTAGAAGGACTATGATGGTTCTAGATCAACATTCCAGGATAATCACATCCAGCAGGCTACTGGGAATTTCTCCTGGACCTATCACATTTGCCAGTGATGACACGAAACAGAGGGGCCTGCTAACCCTCCGATACGATCCTGCAAACCACACGGCAGAGTAAAGGGCAGTCATGCTCTGAGAGCAAAACTGAGCAGTGATGACTAGCATGGGAGGGAGCAGCAAGTGGCTGAGTGCTCACCAGGGCAATCCCTGGTCCCTGTAAGCTGGACACAGCTCCCAGGTAGATTCTGGTCCAAGTCTTGGTGCCGCTCTGCCTTGGCATTGGCATGTTATCCTCATTATCCTAGCCTCAGCTGCCATTTCTCTGCCAGCAGGAGAAACGAGCTGGGCTGCTGGGCTGCTGAGAGCAGATGCATGGTCATTACTGGCTTGGGCTGTGCAAGTAGTTCCCTGGTCCGGCCATAGTTTCCAGCTCTCCTGGGAGGTCTAGGGCCCTGGCATGTTTTCTTTGTCCAGCTGAGCCTGCGTTTCTGACCAATCCTGGAGGGAAAGGACATGTTCATCTCTATTTTGACTGTGTTAACTACCTCTATTTAACTCCTGGGCCCGGGCATTAGTTGCAGTTACATTATCTTCAGTGCAAGAGGAATTCCACTGCAGGAATTGCTTCCTTTGAGGCTGAGAGGAAACAAGGTCAAAAGCCCCTCCACCCCATGCACCAAGCACTGGCATTGAGCAGCCGATAAAGGCAGAGGAAGGAGGGAGAGAGGCTGCTGCTGTCAGAGCAGAGGAGAGGACAGAAGAGCTGCTGGCACAAAGCCAGCCAGGTTCACACAGAGAGGAATAAAGTAAAATAATACTTCATTGTCCGTGTCCAAACACACCAGATCCAACTCTTCCTGTTCTGCCAATCTGCCAGGCCATATCCAAAACCAATAACTGCTCATCAAAAATGCAGCATCCAGCCAGTGTCATAGCTCAAGTCACAAGTGCTGGTATTGAACTCTAGCAATAAGCATGATCACACATCGATGGCCTTCAGCAAGTCCAGAAGGGAATTGGCCCATACCGCAACACAAGGAAGGCAGGATCACAGTATCGCTGCAGTGCGAAACCATCCCAAGTGAGTTCAGAGAGAGGCACAAGCCTTGTTACAGACAGGGGAATCCACTCCCACTGAAGAGGGGGAGCATCTGCAAAGAGCCTAAACCAGTACCATCAGCCAGGAAAAAGGTGTGAGGTTAAAGACACGTGATCTGCCTCTCCCCTAAAGAGAAGCTAGAAGAAGTGACCTGATAACAGCACCTAACCACTTTCAAGGAAGAAAACTACAGGGCTGCTCAAAGGCTCTGTAGCAGAGGATGGAAAAGCAAGATCCAGTGGCTTAAGGTTACTGCCAGAGAATTCATCAGAACTCAGATAAGTCATAGTGATCAACCATCTAAAACGCAAGCTGCAAAATGCGAGCTGTGCTCCCCCACCCAATCTTGCAGGTGTAGCAGGGCCAAACACCTGTACCAACCCACAGTGCATCTCTCACGTCCCTGCTCCCCGGCTTTACTGGTGGGCATCACAAGATCTTGCCCTCTTAGAGAGCTCTTGCTGATGCACACAGCCTTGATACAGAGACAGGCAAGGCTCCGGACCTGCCTTTGCAAGTATTTCTCGTTCTCCCATGGCATGTCTGGGGTGCTCCACTGCTGGGCCCATGCACCATTCCTCTTCCAACAAAGCCCCACAGGAAAAAGCCTCGACTGACTGATGTAAGGGATGTGGCACAGCAGGTCCAGGCTGTACTTAACACTTGCATCTCTTTCTTTAGATGCCTCACATCTGGGTCCTCAGGACGATCCTACAGCCCTGTATGTCCTACAGCCAGTGCCTCACCCTCAAAACAGGCCCTTTCAATGTGGGACTTCCACATTCATGATCCCTCCTCCCCCCTCCTTAAAAGCAGCTTACACCATGCATGCTCATTCAGGGCACAAAGCAAGCCCCAGCAATGCAAACAACACACAGCTACCCCAGCACCCCAGGACCTGCTCACTCTTGCTGCCCTCTCTGCTCCCAGGTTTTCAGGATTTTGCTGACAACAGTGCCCTGAACTCAGTGTGGCCAGAGAGACAAAGTGATGCAGATGTACACAACATCCCCCCTGCTTGAGGAAGGAAGGAAGGCTTTGCAGCATGTGCATCATATGGCAAACGAAACCTGCCTCTTAACCTGAGCACACTCCTGCCTTGGCCTTCATTGCTATGTCACTGCCAGCTTTGCCCTTGGCCATCTTTGTCCTGGGCCATTTGCTTGTGATCTGAGCGTCACCCTATTGTGCCTGATTTTCCAGCCTCTCCCAGGCACTCTACATCACACACTGAACTGTTGTTTGCAACACCTCCCATTTTAGCACCATCTGCGCCTTTCATTACCATGCTGTGTGTGCCTGACTCCAGCTCACTAATGAAGCTGTTAAATAAGAAACACCAATTGTCGTGCATGTCCCCTGCACCCCACGCACAGACTCAGCACCCTGCTCTGCACTCTGCCATCACCCATCCCCGCCCTCTATTTACAATCCCCCAGGCAATCTTTGCTCTTTATGACAGCAGTTACAACCCAGGCTGTTAAAACTCAGTCTGAGACAAAGATTTCATGTGAATCTGCACCAAATGCTTTAGTAAATCTCAGTCTTGCACAGCCTCTTCATTTTGTAATTCCAGTCTAAAGGGCAGACCCAGCTCAGATGCTTTTGACAGAGCATTTTGAAAATGCAGCAGAAAGGAACCACAGTGAGAAATCCCATCTATTTTGACAGAGCTTCCCAAGCAAACACCTCAACACAATTTGCTTTAATTTCCTTGTTTCCTGAACACTTGAACATGTATTCCAAAATGGATCCTGTAGCTTCATTTTTATTGGTGAAAAACATACATTATTCTGCTTGGAAATTACAAAAAACAAGATGTTCTGATGTTTGCTAAGCAGCCGGGATGGTATATCCATGGGAAAACTTAAAGAGTTATTTTTGTTATCCCTTGGAAAATTCAGGGTGAGGAGAAGAGGGGTCTAACACTGAAATCTTCCACAGAATACAAATGCTGTTTTTTCAGCATCTCTCCTGAATAGTAATCCAGTTTTATTAGCAGGATTAATTCCTTATAATCCTAGGATAGAGTTTGTCCTTGTGTCAGCTCTTTCCTCAGCTTTCTGAGGTCTTTCCACCTCTTTCCTGAGCAGTGTTGGAGTGTCAAATTACCCCTGCAGCAGAACTGGGACCCAGGTTGCTGAGGGGTCTTACTCTCCAGTGACCGATTGTCTACGGGAGCTGGCTTTACAGGGGAAGGACCCCATATCCCTTGGGACATGCATACTCAGCACCTGCAAGGTTTGCTAAGGTCCAGTTGCTGTCTGCCCAGCCCCACTAAGACACCATGCATCCCTCTTGCACAAAAATCCTGTGCAGGGAGTGTCTGGTCACAGAGATGGACCTACCGACCACTTCCAAAGGAGTGTGCATCCAGTGGGGCTAAGGGACTAACCAGCCCTGTTTGTGTCACCAGGCCAGGTCCCTGTTTCAAGGGATCTCCCCTTTTCCACTGGGGAATCATTTATAGGAAGGCTGGGTCTCAGCTTCAGCAGAGGCTTCCCCAGAGGAGACCTCAGGAGTTCACAGCTGCATTGGAGGAAACTGCCCTCTGAGTCCTCATGCCACCACGCAGTGTTTGTTATGGAGCCATTCAGCAGCTCAGCAGCAGCTCTGCACTCAGAGCCAGATGGGACATGGTTGACTTTGGACCAGGGCACACAGTATCTTCCCGTTTGCTGCTTCAGCAGAGGTAAAAGTTGGCACCCAGGCATTCACCACTGCCATGAGCCATCCTGGATGCCTGGCTAAATCAGCACCAGTCTTTTCCTGCCCCAGCCTAAGGGAAATCTTTCCATCGGAAAAAAATGCATCATTTTCACCCAAAGACAGACAAGTTACAAGGCAGGAAGAAAACACAGCTGGGGCTGAAGAAACCACTCTGGCTTCCTGCTGGGTGTAAAGGGAAGGGGCAATCCTGCAGCCTTCTCATGGCAAGGCAAACCTGGGCGCTGCAGCACTGCAGATATGAAGGTGGTCCAGGACTGGCCACGGGCAACGTGGGTTCCCACTGCAGAGTGCTGCAACATAAAACCAGAGAAGATCCCTCTGGTTCTTGAGAAAGAAGGTGAATTCACAGCTCAGCAGAACACAACAGGCAACCAATCGGCTGGAGCATATCTTCTGTTAGTCAAAATAAAATGTAGATGCTTAATTATTAATCAGCTCATATGCAAAATAGTTATCCTAGCAGAATGGGGGAGGGGGGAACGCATTGTTCCTTAAGAATAAATATTTAACATGATACAGAACAGCATGAATTTTTAAAGAGAAGTTTTTGTAACTGCTGAAGCTCTTGAACTGCTAAAGAAGCAGAACAACTTCTAGCAGCAATGCCAGCTTCTAGAGTGGGCAACAGCCATTTCCACACAGGGACTGCAGAAGAGGAGGAAGGGTGCAAGGGCTTGAGCCCCAGGAATAGTATCTTTGCAACCAACATCCTCCTATGCCCACAGCAAAGCAGCTCTTAAAGTGCAGCTCCAGTTGGTGGGGTCAGCTGAATTGCAACAGGCTCAGACTGCCCTGCTGTGTCCATGAAGAAAACCCAAGTGATTCCTCCTGATTTTGGGAGTCTGCACAGGCTCAGGGAGGTAGGATGCTCCAGCCATTTATGCTTTTTGGGATGTGTAAAGAAGGCTTATGCTCTCTATCCTATGTGGGTGTGGTGCTGATGGATGCAGCACCCAATACCTGGGACCCTACTTACACTCATCCACACTCCCACCCTTCCCTTTCCCTGTTCCTTCCAGTGGCTCAGTGCCCATCAGCTGCTTTGGGCACTGCCTGCAGACTCAGGAATGAGTCAGAAAGGAAGTTATTCTGCCCGTATCTCTGCAGGGAGTACAGTCTGCTCCAGCCCAGCTCAGTCTGCACAACTCTCCTGGCTCCTGCACTGCCAGGCACTAATTCCAGAGAAGCCTTTCTTGCCCTTGTGCTGCTTGGGGCTCGCTCAGCAGCTCCTACTGGGATGCTGCTGCTGCTGCTGCTATCAGCAGCTGTGGTAATCCCCAGCTCCCAGAGAAACTTCCAGCAATGAATACCTGGTACATGCTAGGTGGGGCTGACACCCATGAC
>NW_010228794.1:35381-35634 GCF_000690775.1 Eurypyga helias
GATTCCACCCACCAGCAGCTCAGCTCCCTCCTGCCTAGGACACCTCCACAGCCAGGGCATCACCTGGAGCAGCTCTGGGTGAGGGCGATGGGACACTGCACTAGGAGACAGAGGAGGAACAGCCAACAGAACACTGCAGCAGCAAACAGACCCCACAGCTTTAACCCCACTCTCCTAAGGTCTCACTGGCTGCTTCAAAGAGCTGTGGGGAGCAAAACAGGAGCTAACCTGCTGTTGTGGTTTAACTCCAGCT
>NW_010228795.1:0-1979 GCF_000690775.1 Eurypyga helias
CCTGGCTGAATCCAGCACAACAGCAAAGCAGGAAGCCCATAGAATGCTATATCATGTGATTTGGTCTAATGAGGCTGTACGGTAGAGCAACAGCATTTATTTACATTACTGAGGAATGTAACTGAGGAATTTACTGTGAAATGAACTGTACTGGCACTTTAAAATTCAGCTGAAAGAGCGGGGTTATCTTCAGGACTTCTTGACAGCGGATCTTCACTGGGAATGAGGTCTGCCCCCATTCTCTTTGAAATTATTTGGAAAAGGTCCCTGTGCAGCAGGGAACTTAAGCACTCTATGTACATAATGCAGCTGAGATGGAAAGACATTCAATATTTGCTAAAGTGCTGGCAAAACAGGCTGTGAACATGTGTCAGAGGAGAAAAATAATTATTTTATGTCCTTCTATTTCCTATTTGTACTTTGTTATTAATAATTGATAAATATTATCCGATAATTATTGAGAAGTAGATATATGTACACTTTGTTAGGTAAATATACGTGTGTGTGTGTGTGCACACATATCTAATGACAGTTTGCTAATAATAATTGACTAATTCTTGGAAAGAGACAAAGTCGCAGTGGCAGCTTATTTAAGAGATTTTGCTCTGGATTGAGAGTTGGGAATGCTACCTTTACTGTACTAGTCTCTTCGGGGTGTGAGACCTTAGGTAAACCATTTAACTTGTGTGATCTAGGCGTATATTTCTTTAATGGGTCTGATATTGTAAAGGCTAATCAAATATATTCAAACCAAGCATTAATTTGCCATAGTCCTGACTTCTAGCTACCTGAGCTACCCTGTAGTAACTGGCCTGTTAATTCAGCCTTTAACAGGAAAGTTGTTTCTATGATACTTTTATTGATGTCTGTCAGCAAGTTTGCCTCACTGCCTGTCAGATGGGTAGATTAGCTGGCTTTGTTTCCCATTTTTGCTGTTACGCTGCTACAGGAGAAGCCCCGTTTATAGATTATAGGCATTAGACTCAACAGAAGAGAACTGATCCATGCCCTTCAGATTTTTAAGTTTTTAAACCTTAAGCTTTTAAGTCTTTGTTAGCCATTTTTCTGGAAAGTGTGGAAGTATGTTTTCTGAGTTCATCACAGCTGTAGGAAATACTGATGGGTCTGTGAAATGCACAGGACTCCCCTTGCACTCATGTAACCCATAAATTTGACATTTAGGTTACTTGATTTTTGTAAAAGATTTTTGTGTTTTTTATTTTAAGTTGGAAAGCTGTATCGTCTCCATTGCCTGGAGGACTTTTGAATGTGATAAGGAAAATTCCTGGAAGGAGACCCATTTTTAGGCAGCATTGTCTGCATTCTGCTCTTGTCTTTGAACCCAATAAAATGTGAAGCACCTTTCAAAATGGTGCATCGCGAGGAACACCATGAAGCGCTGGCCTCACACTGATAGCAGAGAAAGAGCAATACACACTTCCGCATTTGGGCTCGTGTCTGTTAGAGCTGGTGAATTTACACTGTGCTTAAATAATATGGCAGGAGATGTAGGACTGGACCAGGTGCAGCTGTTGAGGTGCCGGTGGTGGGGGGCTGCAGGGTAGCCTCTCTGAGGAGAGGCTGGGGCTGCCCGGGGCCAGGCTTAGCCGGTTCCAGCTGATTCCCCTGGACCCACCGCAGGGCATGGCTGAGCCTGGGAGCCCAGAGCCTCTGGGGAAGTGTATTTCAGAAAGAGCAAGATGCTGCACAGGCAGTGAGAAGTGAGGGAAAAAGTGTGAGAAACAGCCCTGCAGACACCAAGGTGAGACCAGCAGAGCAGTAGGAGCCCCAGGCATTTGATCAGAGAATCCCCTTGAGCCTCTGGAGAGCCTGCGCTGGAGCAAGCTTCTGTCAAAACTGTGACCTGTAGAGAGCAGCCCACACAAGAGCAGATTTATCATAAAGGACTGTATCCCGTGGGACGGACCCCACGCTGGAGCAGGGGGAAAGCACGAGGAGGAAGGTTCAGAAGGGAGGGG